>NC_056452.1:1200000-1500000 GCF_018296145.1 Oncorhynchus tshawytscha
ACATGCCCGCGCATTGTGAGTTTGGATTTGTGAACTAAAAGCACTAACAAAAGAAGGTATTTGGACATAAATGATGGACTTCATCGAACAAAACAAACATTTATTGTAGAACTGGGATTCCTGTGAGTACATTCTGATGAAGATTCATCAGTGAATATTTATAAAGCTATTTCTGACTTTCACTGACTCCACAACATGGCAGGTATATGTATGGCTTGTTTTTGTGTCTCAGCACTGTACTCAGATTATTGCATGGTGTGCTTTTTCCATAAAGCTTTTTTAAAATCTGACACGGCGGTTGCATTAAGGAGAAGTATATCTTTAATTCTGTCGATAACACTTGTATCTTTTTTCAAAGTAAATTGATGTGGCTCTCTGCAAATTCGCCGGATGTTTTCGAGGCACAACATTACTGAACATAACGCGCCAATGTAAACTTTTTTGATATAAATTTGAACTTTATCGAACAAAGCATACATGTATTGTGTAACATGAAGTCCTATGAGTGCCATCTGATGAAGATCATCAAAGGTTAGTGATTATTTTTTATCTCTATGGCTGTATGTTTTTTTGTCACTAGGCTCTGACCTAACATAATCTTATGGTGTTCTTTCACTGTAAAGTCTTTTTGAAATCGGACACGATGGGTAGATCACCAGGAGGTTAAGATTTAATTTGGTGTATTGTACTTGTGTGAAAGTTAAATATTTCTTTAAAATATTTTTGAATTTTGCACTCTGCCTTTTCAGTGACTGTTGTTGAGGGGTTCCCGCTGCCAGCATGTGTCAGATTGTTGACAATGAATGTGATTCTTATCTTGCCCTCAAAGCCAAAATGGAAAATAACCCAGCTCTCTCTTATGTAGCTTCAGGACAAGAGAAACTTTCAAGACAATCCAAACCACTGACTAACCATTGCAGAACAGAGTCAGACTGGTTTGGGGCTGCAGGCAGAGACAAACACTCTTATAAAAGTATGTGCCACTTAGAACCATAGGATTCTTTAATTTTCACCATAGGAGGATTTTCGAAAACATTCTATAAAACATTTTGGTTCTAAGTGGAAACCTTTCACCATTAAAAGGTTCTAAGTAGAACCTTTTTGTCTAAGAAGGTAGTGCTTTGTTTTCCTATTTTGGTGGACAATTGGTATCCCTCGCTCTGCGTTATGGTTAATAGGGCTGGATGGGGCATCAAGTAGTTACATAAGATGCAGAAGCCCAGCTCAGCTCACCCCTATAATGCCACAGCAATGGTACAGTATGCTTCAGCAGTAAAGGAAATATACCAATTAATCTTAGTTTGATGATTAACAATGGGGAATACTGTATGTTATCTCACTGAAAAAGATCGCAGAATTAATTTGTATAATTTGGCATGAAATCAGGCTTGGCACAATTCAAGACACAATAATGAGCAATGGCTGCTCCTTCTAAGGGCCCTAACCCCACCATAATTTTAAATTACTATTAATTTTGTGAGGCAGCTGTGGACAATAATCCATTTGCAATGCTTGGCTTGTCCTCACAAGCAGTGCTGCCTAACCCAACATAATGAGGATTAATGCAGAATCAGATTGGCATACATGCCTGGCTCAATGCACGTCCACTATGCCTGTTATTGATTTCCCTCATTGAGCTTTAATTTGTATTCAAATCTAAGATCAACCTCAGTGCAGGAAATGTTAACCTCTACTGGATTGGTGGGTCACCCGCAGACGGTTGAGCTAACGTAGGCTAATGAGATTAGCATGAGGTCATAAGTAACAAGAACATTTCCCAGGACGTAAACATATCTGATATTGGCAGAAAGGTTAAATTCTTGTTAATCTAACTGCACTGTCCAATTTACAGTAGCTATTACAGTGAAATAATACCATGCTATTGTTTGAGGAGAGTGCACAATTATGAACTTGAATATGTATTAATAAACCGATTAGGCACATTTGGGCAGTCTTGATACAACATTTTCAACAGAAATGCAATGGTTCATTGGATCAGTCTAACACTTTGCACATAGACTGCTGCCATCTAGTGGCCAAAATCAACATTTTGTCTGGGCTGGAATTCTCTTGCATTTCAAAGATGATGGTACAAAAGAATACAACAAAACGCTTGGTGTTATCTTTTACCAGATCTAATGTGTTATATTCTCCTACATTGATTTAACATTTTCACAAACTTCAAGGCGTTTATTTCCAAATTTTATCAAGAATATGCAAATCCTTGCTTCAGGTCCTGAGCTACAGGCAGTTAGGGTATGTCATTTTAGGGGAAAATTGAAAAAAAGGTCTCATCCTTCAGAGGTTTAAAACACACAGTCAGCCAGGGCAAGGGGGAGATATTATTAAGTGAGAGAGCATGTAGGAAAGGGAGCAGGTGGAGATGGAGGGAGAGAGAGAAAAGTGAGAAGTGTCATGGAGGGATGAAATATGACATGAGAACAATTTGTGAAAAATAGAGCAACTGGATGTTAATTAAGAAACACAGACAGAATGGGAGGAATTGAGAAAAGAGAAAGAAACGGAACTGGGAATAAGATTAGCTTTGTCATCAAAAAGCGCTTCTCGCCATGAATGTAAAGCTCGTTATCAATAAACATCACAATAAGGTGTTGAGTGTTCGATTTGCCTGCTGGGGAGCAAGGAGACCCACTGTTCCACTAAAACCATTGACAACTGCATGTTGTTTTCAAGGGATTGTTAAATAAATGTTATCTATTTGATTGTAATATCATCACCTCCTGAAGAGCAAATATCAAATTACTCCATTCAGAACAATTGTGCACATTTAGTTTATCATTAGAGTTATAAACCTACAGCAAGTACCTGCATGCTTTTCATGATCATTAAACATAAATTGATCATGTCATTTTAAATACACTACATGAACAAAAGTACTTGGACAACTGCTCGTCGAACATCTCATTCCAAAATCCTGGGCATTAAGTTGGGCTAATCCACCTTTTGCTGCTATTACAGCCTTCACTCTTCTGGAAAAGCATTCTACTTGATGTTGGAACATTGCTGTGGGAACTTGCTTCCATATTCAGCCACAAGAGTATTAGTGAGGTCGGGCTCTGAAGTTGTGCGATTAGGTCCAAGTCATCCCAAAGGTGTTCGATGAGGTTGAGATCTTGACAACCCATTTCTGTATGGACTTTGCTTTGTCCACAGGGGCATTTTCATCCTTCCCCAAACTGTTGCCACAAAGCTGGAAGCACAGAATCGTCTAGAATGTCATTGTATGCTGTAGTGTAAATATTTCCCTTCACTGGAACTAAGGTGCCTAGCCCGAACCATGAAAAACAGCCCCAGACCATTATTCCTCCTCCGCCAAACTTTACAGTTGGAACTATGCATTCGGGCAGCTAGCGTCCTCCTGGCATCTGCCGAACCCATATTCGTCCATCAAACTTCAGTTTGGAACTCAGTAGTGAGTGTTGCGACAGAGGACAGATGATTTTTACTTGCTTCAGCACTTGGTGGTCCCATTCTGTGAGCTTGTGTGGCCTACCACTTCGTGGCTGAGCCATTGTTGCTCCTAGACGTTTCCACTTCACATTAACAGCACTTACAGTTGATCGGGGCAGCTCTAGCAGGGCAGAAATTTGACGAACTGACTTGTTGGAAAGGTGGCATCCTATGACGGTACCACATTGAAAGTCACTGAACTCTTCAGTAAAGGCCAATATTTGTCTACGGAGATTGCACGGCTGTGTGCTCAGTTTTATACACCTGTCAGCCACTTGTTTTTTCCTGAAATAGCCGAATGCACAAATTTGAACGGGTGTCCACATACTTTTGTATATATAGTGTATGTAAGGGTAGACTCACGATATCTCTCAATATTGGTCACTATTAGTTGGATGTTTGAGTGATATAAATTAAAAGTTAATTATACCTGACGAGTAATGAGGTTAGTTTCCCATGGTTTGTGGCGTCTGCCTGTCAAGCAGCAGATGGGTGCATATGCCGATGTAATGTTACTGTTAGCTGATAATGTTTATTTTGTAAGCTACAGATAGAAACTTTGTACATTTGGCTAAACATAGCGGTAAGTAGACCTAATGTGCTTTTTCACCAACTAACGTAGGCCTACTTTGCAAAGTAGCTAACATTATCCCGTTTAAATAATGTTTAATCACGTTTGCTGCTGACAGACATGATAGGCTATATTGATTGATGGACCACATTAAATTGGCTAGCTAACTAATAACAAATCACGTCAATATGGCTAGTTAACAAAATAACTTTCAGGGGATAAATTAGGTGGCTATTTCCTTCTATAGTGGTGATGACAGTAGTCTGACTGACAACTTTACCAGCGTGATGTCAAGCTCTTTCCAAAAGCCTAATCTCCGATGAAGAAAGCTAAATGACAAGTTGTTTGCTTTAGCTATTTAGCTAAATGCAAAATGGATCTGGCTACCCTCACGTGTCTGAAAATACATACATCTTATTTTATTTAACTTAACTGAATTGCCTAGTTAACCTTTATTTAAGAACAAATTCTTATTTACAATGACAACCTACCCCGACTAAACCCTAACCCGGACGACTCTGGGCCAATTGTGCGCAGTCCTATGGGACTCCCAATCACCGCCAGTTGTGATACAGCCTGGAATCAAACAGTGCCTTAGACCGCTGTGCCACTCGGGAGCCCTTGATGTTGTTGAAATGATGTTTACTGATTGCTGTAAAACTCTGATGATAGAGCTAAGTGTGATATTAAAACCAAATAGCAATAACATTTATTTAACAATTCCTTGAAAACGGCACATAGTTGTCAATGGTTTTAGCGGAACTGGGAGTCTCCTTTCCCCCCCAGCAGCCAAATCGATCGCTATTGTGACGTTTTATTGATAATGACCTATTGGTGTTATATTTATCATTATGTTTCCATGGAAAACCAGCAGTAGGAGAGATGTGAACAATGCAAAAACAACGTCTGTGGGTGTAAGACCAAGGCTAATTGAATAATAATAGAATACAGTTTGGACAACATTAGTGACCATACATCTGGCCATTATAGTTGATGTGTTCTCTCAAAGTTAGAAATGTGTGAGCTATCAGATTTTGTAGTGTGAATTCCATCACTGACAAAGCAATTAGATATCTCATAAATCAAATTGGGGAGCTGTGTGACATCTAATGGGATTTACCACCAGGCGCTCTGCTTTCCATCCAACTCTACATCAAATTGATACCAACCGCTATACCAGCTAACTCCATTCTACTAAAGTGAGCAGTAAATAAAATGTAGAGCAACAACTTGTAATGAACATCCTAGCAGTTTAATGTTGGGTTAGGGCTTTGCCTTTTTGCTCCAGCAGTGTTGTCCTATATTCCCAGATGCCATACATACACAGCCTCTCTAAATAAAGACCACTGAAAGGGTGCTGATTCCGGCAGGCAAAACAAACAAAGGGTGAGGATGGAGGGAGGTGAGAGACAGGGAGAAAGACAGAGAGGGAGGGGGGGGTACAGCACTGTCCACTGGTATATGTAAGTGCTAGCTAGTCATCTACAGTTAGTGAGAGGGGGAGCGGGTTGGGTGGTCCTGGGGTGAGGGTGGGGTTAGAGACTGTGTCTGGAGGTAGGGGTGGGCAGGAGTCATACAGGCCCCTCCGTCATTCCCTTCAGAGGCAGGCTGGTGGCATTCTCAGTGGGCAGGACCCGAGGATCGCCCTGGGCAGAAATGAGGTGGGGGGCTTTGTCCAGACTGGCATAAGGCAGGTGGCAGTCCATGTGCAGGAACGGAGGGTAGTGCTGTCGGTAGGAGATGTAGGCAAAAAGCAGGCCGATCACCCCTCCAACAAAGGCATCTAGGGAATAATAGTAATAATATATTAATACTGTAGATATAATATATGCCACTTGGCAGACAGTGGTATTATTAGTTCCACACTCTTGCTTGGGTCTAACTTACCTACAGTATATCTCAGAAATCTACAATAGGAAATTAACTTGAGTACTTAGTTATTTATACAGTGCATTAATTATTGATATGTTACTTCATTATTGGTGATATTGGAAATGTCAGTTAATTTAGATTATAAATAGCTAATAAAAATAGTGGTACACTCATGTTGAATTAGTTATAGCCCAACAACAGACTTCAGAGAGGTATTGCAGGTAGACAGATATGAAAACAAGAGGAAAGGTCAGCCTTTGAGTTTGGTCTAGATAGGTGCTGGGAGCAGTTTGTTTCAAGGTCCAATGCAGCCGTTTTTTTCTCAATATCAAATAATTTCTCAGTAAGCACCTTAAGTTGATTTTATTTAAAAAACAGTCAAATATAAACAAAAACGGCTTTTAGCGAAGAGCATTTTTCTCAAGCAGGAAAACCAAAACTCCATCCCACCAAAACAGGCAGAAATTTCAGGCAGTCTTTTCAAACAGCACTAAAAGGGCATTTTCACAATTTCACAGTATAATTCCAACCTCAAAGTATGGAAATATATATAAAACCACGGGAAAATCATGTTTTTGACTGCACTAGGCCGTACAGCTTTCGTGAATGTTGGGCTGACGTCACTGCTGGGGCTGGCTATATTAGAAATGTCAGATAATTTAGTTTATCAGTAGCTAGGTAAAACGGTGGTGGCATGGTCATGGAGGTGAAACACGTGAGGCATTTGCAAATGCTCAAAAACAGACTTCAGGGAGGTATTCCTAGAGTCTTGCAGGTAGACAGATAGGAAAAACAAGTGGAAGGGTTTGAGTTTTCTCTGTGAGAATAACATGTTGGATTGGTGCAGGGTAACAATTTGTTTCAGGTCTTGTGAACGTTGGGCTAATATTGGGCTGATGTTGGTCTGACATTGTGCTGGCTGAGTCTCAACATGTCCCTGGTTTGGACAAACCATATCTGTCACTTTGTCACCATAGCTGAGAACATGTCACCTCACAGTGACCACAACCCTATAACATGCTAAATCATTGCCTTCTCATGATCAATGATCTGAAAAAAAGGCAAAAGTGTTGTAGAGAGAATGACTAGCTTGTGCAGTAGTTGGACCGGCTGATCTAGACTCAAAGATTTTGGAAACATTTATCTGTCCTGCTGGAGGAAATAAATTAGCTTACCGCCCCAATAGGTCCACAGACTACGCAATCACACTGCCCTAACCCATCTGGACAAGAGGAATACCTATGTAAGAACGCTGTTCATCGACCACAGCTCAGCATTTAATACCCTCCAAACCCGTCATTAAGCTCGAGGCCCTGTGCAACTAGGTCCTGGACTTTCTGACGGGATGCCCCCGGTGGTGAGGGTAGGAAACAACATCTCCACCCCACTGATCCTCAACACTGGGGCCCCACTAGGGTGTGTTCTCAGCCCTTTCCTGTACTCCCTGTTCACCCATGACTGCGTGGCCATGCACGCCTCCAACTCAATCATCAAGTTTGCAGATGACACTACAGTGGTAGGCTTGATTACCAACAACGACGAGACGGCCTACAGGGAGGAGGTGAGGGCCCTCGGAGTGTGGTGTCAGGAAAATAACCTCACACTCAACATCAACAAAACAAATGAGATGATCGTGGACTTCAGGAAACAGCAGAGGGAGCACCCCCCTGTCCACATCGACGGGACAGTAGTTGAGAAGGTGGAAAGTTTAAGTTCCTAGGCGTACACATCACGGACAAACTGAAATGGTCCACCCACACAGACAGCATGGTGAAGAAGGCACAACAATAAACACTCAAACTTTTACAGGTGCACAATCGAGAGCATCCTGTCGAGCTGTATCACCACCTGGTACGGCAACTGCTCTGGCCCACAACCTTAAGGATCTCCAGAGGGTAGTGAGGTCTGCACAACGCATCACAGGGCACAAACTACCTGCCCACCTTCACCACCCAATGTCACAGGAAGGCCAAAAATATAATCAAGGACAAAACCACCCGAGCCACTGCCTGTTCACCCCGCTATCATCCAGAAGGTGAGGTCAGTACAGGTGCATCAAAGCTGGGACCGAGAGACTGAAAAACAGCTTCTATCTCAAGGCCATCAGACTGTTTAAACAGCCATCACTAAAATTGAGTGGCTGCTGCCAACATACTGATTCAAATCTGTAGCCACTTTAATAATTAAAAATTGGATGTAATAAATGTATCACTAGTCACTTTAAACAATGCCACTTTATATTATGTATATACTGTACTCTATATACCATCTACTGCATCTTGCCTATGCCGTTCGGCCATCGCTCATACATATATTTATATGTGCATATTCTTATTAATTCGTTTAAACTTGTGTAACAGGCAGTTGTTGAGAAATTGTTAGATTACTTGTTAGATATTACTGCATGGTCGGAACTAGAAGCACAAGCATGATGCTACACTCGCATTAACATCTGCTAACCATGTGTATGTGACCAATAAAATGTGTAAACAGTGTACAAAACATTAGGAACACCTTAATATTGTGTTGCACCCCCTTTTGTCCTCAGAACTGCCTCCATTTGTCATGGCATGGACTCTTTAAGGTGTCGAAAGAGTTCCACAGGGATGCTGGCCCATGTTGACTTCCATGCTTCCCACAATTGTGTCAAGTTGGCTGGATGTCCTTTGGATAGTGGACCATTCTTGATACATTCTTGTTGAGTGTGAAAAACCCAGCAGCGTTGCTGTTCTTGACACACTTAAAATGGTGCACCTAATACCATAGCCCTTTAGAAGGTACTTAAATATTTTTTGTCTTGTCCATTCACCCTCTGAATGCCACAAATACATAGTGCCAACTGTAAAACTTGGTGGAGTTGGAATAATAGTCTGTGGCTGTTTTTCATGGTTCGGGCTAGGCCCCTTCGTTCCAGTGAAGGGAAGTCTTAACGCTACAGCATACAATGACATTCTAGACAATTCTGTGCTTCCAACTTGGTGGCAACAGTTTGGGGAAGGCCCTTTCCTGTTTCAGCATGACAATGCCCCTGCACACAGCGAGGTCCATACAGAAATGGTTATACTTTTACTCACATACTTTTACTCATTTGATGACTTTCCTGGAATGACCACAACATTAGAAAAAGTGAAGCATCGCCTTTCTTCATATTTTCATGAAAGCTGTTACACCACCAGGGTACAAAGATTGTCCTAGGATCATTTTTGACCTGGCAGTAGTATTAAAATCATTTACACACCACAAAAACCACACAGAAACACACACACACACAGACACACACACACACATTATTTGTGCTAGTGATTGAACTCAGACAAAACTAAAACTTTTTTGTGCATGTACAGCATCTCCTCTCCACGAAGCCACACGACTAAAGTTCTCAGACAAAATAAACAAAATTTCAGACAAAATAAACATTTCTTGAAAGCATTGTTTTTATGGGGAATGCAGTCGGAGGCTATAAAGGTGCTGCAGATGACAGTCCCCCCAGTTCTCTCATTGCTGAATCCATGATTGCACGTTTCAGTGCCAAACAGGTCGTAGATCAGATTTTATCAGATGTCCAGGAGGAACAAGATAACAATGATTTAGAAGAGGAGGAGGTATCTCAAGAAGATGGGGAAGAATTACAACCCAGAGCACGATGCATCATCTTCAGATGATGAAGAAGAAATACCCCAAGCTGAAAGAGAGACATTTTTGTCAAAGAACAGCAAAATAACATGGTCCTTGTCACCATATGACAACCAGGGCAGGATAGCAGTAAAAAATGTCATAAGGATGACCCCAGGGCCCACAATACATGCAGTTGCCCATATCCAGGACATCGCCTCAACATTCATCACACCAGCCATCAAAAAAATCATCCTGGAGATAACAAATTTGGAGGGTTTCTGTAAATATGGAGACAACTGGAAAAGGATGGATGAGATCGACCTGCGTGCCCACATAGGGCTAATAATCTTAGCAGGTGTGTATAAGGTCCCGAGGTGAGGATACCTGTAGTCTCTGTGATGCAGAGAGTGGAATGGCGATTTTCCTTGCCACGATTTTCCATGCCACAGAATGTTAAGACTACACACGGTTTAAACATTTCAAAAGAAGTCTGAACTCCATCATATAGACCATAAAACTTTCCAATCGCAGCCGCTGTTATCCCATATAAGGGTTGAAGTAGCATGTTGTCATTGAATAGGTGCCAAAATTGAAATGCAGTGGCTGGACAGTAACATGCTATACATGACATCAGAAATCTGGTTCTCCACTTCATAGAAGTGACTGACTGACAGACATTTTAAACTTGAGCACTACGGGCTACAAGAAGTTACCCCCATCCCTTCTGCTAAATGCCTAGTTTTGCACATTTATTGTTGTCTGGGTGAGGAAAATCCCTAAAGTCGATGTGTCCTGAAAAGATGAAACATTGAGGATTATAATAAATACGACTTTGATGTCACACAATACACATTTTATATAGGTCTACATTCATGGGGATTGTTTTTTTAATGTTTTCTATGTACATCGTGATGATAGGTTTGCAATTCCCCGGTTTTCCAGAAATCCTAGTTCAAAGATTCCTAGAATTAACAAAGAATATGCAGGAGGTCCACGGATCCTCCAACCAGGATTTCTGGAAAACCAGGGAATTTGGGGAAAATTACCAGAATGTTGCAACCCTGGTGAAGACCAAATTAATTTCTGCATGTATGATAATACAGGTAGCTGAATTGAACAGCCATTAAGTCATGTGGTCAGAAAAAACTCCTAGACCTAAATGGCATATCTGCTGATTTATTTGGATGTGGCCATAACTGACCTTGCCAGTGGTGTTTGTAGTCGCAGGTGCGGGACAGGGCGATCATCAAAGCGCTGTAGAGAGGCAGCAACATGGCACACAGACGCCAGCTGCACCCGCGGCCCCCGTCTGTGAAGCACTGCAGCTTTCCAGCCAGATAGAAGGAGGTGAAGCCCAAGCCAGAGAACGCAACTGAGGGATGGGGGAAAGAGGGAGAGACAAAAACTTCTTCCTCTTTTAATTATATCATAACCTTGGAGGCCCCGCTTTATGTGATGTGCAATGTATAAGTGCTTCGTAAAACCTACTCATTTAAGGATTTTTCTTTATTTTTACTGTTTTCTACATTGTATAATAATAGTGAAGGCATCAAGAGGCATGAAATAACACATATAGAAGCATGTAGCAATGAAAAAAAGTGTTTTTATATTTGATATTCTTCAAATTGCCACCCTTTGCCTTGATGACAACTTTGCAAACGCTTGGCATTCTCTCAAATAGCTTCATGAGGTAGTCACCTGGAATGCATTTCAATTAACAGGTGTGCTTTCTTAAAAGTTCAATTGTGGAATTTCTTTCCTTCTTTATGCATTTGAGCCAATCAGTTGTGTTGTGATAAGGTAGGGGAAGTGTACAGAAGATAGCCCTAATTTGGTGAAAGATCAAGTCCATATTATGGCAAGAACAGCTAAAATAAACATAGAGAAATGACAGTCCATCATTACTTTATGACATGAAGGTCAGTCAATACGGAAAATTTCAAGAACTTTGAAAGTTTCTTCAAAGTACAGTCGAACCATCAACTGCTATGATAAAACTAGTTCTCATGAGGACCGCTAAAGGAATGGCAGACCCAAAATGTCCCCTGCTGTAGAGGATACGTTCATTACAGTCAACTGCACCTCAGAAATGGCAGCCCAATTAAAATGCTTCACATAGTTTAGTAACAGACACATCAACATCAACTGTTCAGAGGAAACTGCGTGAATCAGGCCTTCGAGGTTGAATTGCTGCAAAGAAACCACTACTAAAGGACACCAATAAGAAGAAGAGACGTGCTTGGGCCAAGAAACATGACCAATGGAGATATTTGGCTCCAACCGTGGCTTTGTGAGACGCATTGTGGGTGAACGGATGATCTCTACATGTGTATTACCCACCGTGTGGAGGATGAGGTAGCGATACTCCATCCCATCTGGTTTGGGTTTAGTGGGACTATCATTTGTTTTTCAACAGGATGACCCAAAACACACCTCCAGGTTGTGTAAGGGCTATTTGACCAAAAAGGAGCGTGATGGAGAGCTGCATCAGATGACTTGGCCTCCACAATCACCCAATCTCAACCCAATTGAGATCATTTGGGATGAATTGGACCACAGAGTGAAGAAAAAGCAGCCAAAAATGCTCAGCATAATGTGGGAACTCCTTCAAGATTGTTGGAAAACCATTCCATGTGAAGCTGGTTGAGAAGAATGTCAAGAGTGTGCAAAGCTGTCATCAGGGCAAGGGGTGGCGATTTGAAGAATCTCAAACATAAAATATCTTTTTGGTTACTACA
Source organism: Oncorhynchus tshawytscha (assembly GCF_018296145.1). NCBI lineage: Eukaryota > Metazoa > Chordata > Actinopteri > Salmoniformes > Salmonidae > Oncorhynchus > Oncorhynchus tshawytscha. The sequence goes on from NC_056452.1 coordinate 1,212,268, forward strand.
AGAACACTTTTTTGGTTACTACATGATTCCATATGTGTAATTTCGGTGTTTTGATGACTTCACTATTATTATACAGTGTAGAAAATAGTACAAATAAAGAGATACCCTTGAATGAGCAGGTGTTCTAAAACTTTTGACCGGTAGTCTATACAATTTAAAAACATTACATTTATTCCAGAATTCACAACACACTATATTCCACGACAACACACAATCCATGTGTGTGTAGTGTGTATGTTATCATGTGTGTGTATGCATGTGTCTATGTTTGTGTTTCTTCAAAGTCCCCGCTATTGAATAAGGTGTATTTTATCTGTTTTTTAAATCATATTATACTGCTTGCATCAGTTACCTGATGTGGAATAGAGTTCCATGTAGTCATTGCTCTATTTAGTACTGTGCGCCTCCCATAGTCTGGTCTGGACTTGGGGACTGTGAAGAGACCTCTGGTGGCATGTCTTGTGGGGTTTGCATGGATGTCTGTGCTGTGTGCTAGTCATTTAAATAGACAGCTCTGTGCTTTCAAGATGTCCTCTCACAAATACAAAATGTGATGAAGTCAAACTCCCCTCTATTTTGAGCCATGCATATGTTTGCTCTATGTGTACATCCAAGGGCCAGCCGTGCTTGCCCTGTTCTGGGCCAATTCCAATTATCCTAAGTCCCTCTTTGTGGCACCTGACCACACGACTGAACAGTAGTCCAGGCGCGACAAAACTAGAGCCTGTAGAGGGCCTGCCTTGTTGATAGGTGCTGTTAAGAAAGTAGAACAGCTCTTTATTATGGACAGACTTCTCCCTATTTTAGCTACTGTTGTGTCAATATATTTTTACAATGACAGTTTACAATCCAGGGTTACTCCAAGCAGTTTAGTCATCTCAACATGCTCAATTTCCACATTATTTATTACAAGATTTAGTTGAGGTTTAGGGTTGAGTGAATGATATGTCCCAAATACAGCACTGTTAGATGTTTAAATATTTAAGACTAACTTATTCCTTTGCCACTCATTCTGAAACTAACTGCAGCAGTCATTTCAGTGGTAGCTTACGTGTATAGTGGCGAGTCATCCCCATACATAGGCTTTACTCAATGCCAGTGACATGTTGTTTGTAATGATTTTAACCTCTTGGATATAGGGGGCGCTATTTTAATTTTGGGATGGAAAACGTTCCCGTTTTAAACAAGATATTTTGTCACGAAAAGATGCTCGACTATGCATATAATTGACAGCTTTGGAAAGAAAACACTGACGTTTCCAAAACTGCAAAGATATTGTCTGTGAGTGCCACAGAACTGATGTTACAGGTGAAACCCAGATAAAGATCCAATCAGGAAATGCTGCATTTTTTTGAAACAGCCTCATGCCAATGACTCCGTATATGGCTGTGAAGGAGCTAGGAGTCAGCTTACGTTTTTCACGTTTTCCCCAAGGTGTCTGCAGCATTGTGACGTCTTTTTAGGCATTTCCATTGGAGAATGGCTGTAAGAGACCATATAGGGCGAGTGGACGCATGGTGTCTCCCGGAGAAAACGTTGCGTAAAATACTGAGGTAGCCATTTTTCCAATAGTTTCTTATGAGAAACCAACTGCCTCCACGGATATATTATTGAATGCATATGTTAAAAACACTTTGAGGATGGATCCTAAACAACGTTTGCCGTGTTTCTGTCGATATTATGGAGCAAATTTTGGAAAATGTTTGGCGTTATAGTTGAAGTATTTTCGGTCGATTTCTCAGCCAAGCAGGATGAACAAACGTGGCGTTTTTCTCCTCCGAAAATATTATTTTTGGAAAAAAGGAACATTTGCTATCTAACTGGGAGTCTCCTGAGTGAAAGCATCTGAAGTTCTTAAATTATTTAATTTGGTTGCTTTTCTTATTTTTGTGAAAATGTTGCCTGCTGCCAGCACAGCCTAGCATTGTGCCATGCTAAACTTACACAAATGCTTGTCTAGCGTTGGCTGTAACGCATATTTTGAAAATATGAGATGACAGTGTTGTTAACAAAAGGCTAAGCTTGTGTTTCAATATATTCATTTCATTTGCGATTTTCATGAATAGGAAACGTTGCGTTATGGTAATGCACTTGAGGCTATGATTACGCTCCCGGATACGGGATTGCTCATCGCTAGAGGTTAAAAAGTAAGTGGCCTGATAGCTGCCCTGGGGAATTCCTGATTCTACCTGGATTATGTTGGAGAGGCCACTTAAGGCATTAATTATATTTTTATTTCTGCGTCCACAGGGTTGAAATATGGTTTATCTCTGTTTACTATGGTGCTATCCTTAGATAATAGCATCGTTTGCTTTCGCCGAAAAACCTTTTTGAAATCTGACATGTTGGCTGGATTCACAACGAGTGTAGCTTTAATTTGCTATCTTGCATGTGTGATTTAATGAAAGTTTGATTTTTATAGTAATTTATTTTAATTTGGCGCTAGCGTCCCACATATCCCAGAGAGGTTAATGAACATACACCTGTGGAACGGTCATTAAGACACTAACAGCTTACAGACGGTAGGCCACAGTTATGAAAACTTAAGACTCTAAAGAGGCCTTTCTACTGACTCTGGATAACACCAAAATAAAGATCCCCAGGGTCCCTGCTCATTCATCTGTGTGAACGTACCTTAGGCATGCTGCAAGGAGGCATGAGGACTGCAAATGTGGCCAGGGTAATAAATTGCAATATCTGTACTGTGAGACGCCTAAGACAGCGCTAAAAGGAGACAAGATGGACAGCTGATCGTCCTCGCAGTGGCAGACCATGTGTAATGACACCTATACAGGATTGTTACAGCCGAACATCACACCTGCGGGACAGGATGGCAACAACAACTGCCTGAGTTACACCAGGAATGCACAATCCATCAGTGCTCAGACTGTCTGCAATAGAAAGAGAGAAGCTGGACTGAGGGGTTGTAGGAATGAGCATTACACTGTACTCTGGAGCGGGATCGATTTGGTGGTGGATGGTCCGTCATGGTCTGGGGCAGTGTGTCACAGCATCATCGGACTGAGCTTGTTGTCATTGCAGGCCATCTCAATGCTGTGCGTTACAGGGAAGACATCCTCCTCCCTCATGTGGTACCCTTCCTGCAGGCTCATCCAGACATGACCCTCCACAGCATGACAATGCCACCAGCCATACTGCTCATTCTGTGAGTGGTTTCCTGCAAGACAGGTATGTCAGCGTTCTGCCATGGCCAGCGATGAGCCTGGATCTCAATTGAGCACATCTGGGACCTGTTGGATCGTCGGGTGAGGGCTAGGGCTAGGGCTAGGGCTAGGGCCACCCCCCCCCATCCCATAAATATCCGGGAACTTGCAGGTGCCGTGGTGGAAGAGTGGGGTAACATCTCACAGCTTGAACTGGCAAATCTGGTGCAGTCCATGAAGAGGAGTGCACTGCAGTACTTAATGCAGCTGGTGGCAACACCAGATACTGACTGTTACTTTTGATGTTTACCCCCCCAACCCCCCTTTGTTCTGGGACACATTATTCAATTTCTGTTAGTCACGTCTGTGGAACTTGTTCAGTTTATGTCTCAGTTGTTGAATCTTGTTATGTTCATGCAAATATTTACACGTGAAGTTTGCTGAAAATAAACACAGGTGAGAGTGAGAAGACGTTTCTCTTTTCGCTAAGTTTATATTTTGTTCACTACATCCAATGGATTTCTGCAGCATTTTAGTACATATATGATCAATACATGTTGATGATTTAATTCCTGTGCTGTTTGCAACTACCCTGGGAGATTGACTGATAACCTGAACCAGGGTACAGGCACTGGTAACAGTCTGAAGCTTTTTCTTGAGTGGGCAGCTTGATGGAAGTCGGTCAATATTTAAATCCTCAGAAATTATACCTCTCTGTTGATATCTCATAAATGTTCAAGCATTTTACACATTATACAGATACTGACTGTTAGCACTTGGGGATCTATAGCAGCTTCCCAGAATTATGGGCTTTAGGTGAGGCAGATGAACTTGTAGAGATATTACTTGAACAGTATTTAACACAAGATAATCTCTAATCTTTACAGGAATGTGGTTCTGAATATTGACAGCAACACCTCCACCACTGTCTTTTCTGTAGGGTGTAAAGTACTGAGGGACATTTTTTCTGTTTGTTTCAAATCAATGCTTTGTGTATCAAATCAATGCTACCTTTCTTAATAACCACTTAGATGGTTCATGCAGGTGACTGACTGATCGTGTATGGAGGAATTCTCAATATCACTGATAAGCAACTTGGCAGTACGCCCAGAACATTGCTTTAGAACCGAGGTATCTCAGTTTTAAAGTCTCAACTTGGAGAGAGGAAGCCTTTGTGAGGTATTGGTCAGTCACATGCAGGATCCAACGTTAATGATGAGTAATATAAGTCATGCAAATATTTCTGTGTAAGTAGTATATAAGAGAACTGAAGGGAACGCACAGAGATAGCTGGTGACGTTCACTATAGTGCATCACGCTTGTTGGAACCTTTCAGCTTGCTGACAAAATAGAGTGATTCATTTAATATTGACTTCAGGTGTCCTTGGTGTTGAATTTCCTCTAGAATCTTGGCGTCATGAAGGTATCAGGGATTCCACTTGTGGAGCATCCCAGTGAAGTTCTGTGAGGGAACACCGATGGTGCATTCCGTGTGAAGGCATGCAAAAGGGAAATTCCTGTCTGACCAAAGACGATGTGGAACCGCTCAGATTATTATTTTACTGTGAGCTGCCCGGGGGAAGATACCTGATCTGTAAACCTCTGAGTGAAACAGCTACTGAATTTCAATAAGTAAATATAATATAATATATAAAATATAATAATAAATAAAAAATTGTAAAACCAATAAATTGAACAAAAAGATCTAGAAGAAGGCTAGAACTAGTCTTTGGAGAAGGCTAGAGTGAGGGAAGGAGTGACCCCACTGACAGTTGTCTGTAGGCATTTATATGAGACATGTCTACGTGGTCTGGTAATAGCATGAGGTGCTATTTTTGACATTTATTTAGAAGAAGCAGCAAGACTATAGAGTGTATGGAGACCATAGCATTTATAACTATATAAACTATTATACTATGGATTCAGAGGGACTGTAGATGCTGAGGGACTATAGATGCTATATCTATAGGGACTAGGGATGCTATTGGGACTATTGATGCTCAGTGGAGACTATGGTGACTATGGAGACTATAGAGTTACCACAGAAGACACATATGTATGCATAGGAGGTAACAACAAGTAATAAGGGGGATTACTGAGTGTGTTTGGGAATAGTACTAAGTGAATGAGAGTATTGTGTGTTTGACTAATTAACTGAACAGGGGTTTAGCCCCAGTGTGAGAGTTGAGTGTGGGATGACATTTTAAGCAGCAAATTGTTTTTCTAAAGAGTTTGTATAAAAGGGTTTGAGTATGGAAAAGGGAAATAGTAAGAGTAGGATGAGGGATCTTTGCTAGAAACCAAAAGGGTCGTGTAGTGTAGGTGAAAAATGGTAGGTGAGTCTGTGAGAGGCCAACTTGAAAGAAAACACAAGAAAAGTGAAGTGGGACGATTTCAGAAAGTGGGAGAGAGAAAGCAGAAAATGCAAAAGATAAATCTGTAAGATGCTAAAGCAAGTGGAACCAGAGAAGAGAGAGGAAGAAGGTGAAAAAGAAGAGACAAGCTCTGAAGACAGCTGTAAAACAACAACTTGTATTTGCATGGGAAACAAAACCACTGTCTGATGTAAAGCCATATATCACTCATGCGGAAAGACAGTTGAAGGAAAGGAAAGTAAGGATGGAAAGACACTAAAGAAGGTACAGCTGGACTTCTTCTCTGGAGGAGGAAAAGGACATAGAGAAAATGGTGACAGCTGCTGGAGCTGACAGAGTGAGAGACTGGAGTTGCTACAACTGTGGGAAGGTAGTGCATCACTGTCCTGGAGTGGACCCTGGAGCTGACGGAGGAAGAGACTGGAGCTATTACAACTGTGGGAAGGCAGGGCATCTTTCAAGGCACTGTCCTGGATCCGGAAAAGTCCAATGAGAGTGGCCGTCCCCGCCTGTGGGTGTGCAGGCGAACAACCCATTTGGAAGAGGATGTGGACGAGTGTGCTACCATCCATAGAATGAGGCAGAAACTAATGAAGAAAACAATGAAGAACAGAAGGAATCTGTAATATGCTAAAATGGACCACCTTTGTCTACCCCAAACCCCCTTATTGATATTTTAGTAAATAAACATACAATTCAATTTTTGCTGGACACTGGGGGCCACGGTCTCAGTGTTGAAAATGTCTGCCCTGTCTGTCTCAGCTTCAAAGAAGTTGGATATAAGATATATAGTGATTACTAGAATGTGTTTAATTTTGGAGTATAGAATAGACCAATTATGTACCAAAGACATCTTAAATCCTTTTATTTTTATTCTGCCATGTGTAATAAAGCGGGAAGCTATGTATTGTATAACGGCACAATCCTTATTTTAATTCAGTTTTAATTCCATTATGGGTGTTTTGAATCAATCATCACCTTAGAAAGTGCTATAAATTTCGTTGTATTAGGCTTATCCATATGCATCCACAATTACCATGGCTTCCACTCAGTTTCAACCTGTTGTTGAACATCTTTCTTCAAATTGATCAATCACAGTGACGTAAGTTTTAAAAGCAAGATACTGTTTTGATGATGTGTTTGATGTGATTTTCGATTGAATTTGTATTGATGTCAGAGTGGTTAGATGAACAATAGAGCCCTGAGGAGCAGGTCATTGGCAACTTGATGGTCATTAGCGAGTTGGGTAATGTCCAGTTTGGGTATGTCTAATGAAAGCCTAATGAAATGGAAGGTTTTTTCCTCTCCAATTATCTAATAATCCTGTGAATGCTTCTAGTTAGGATCAATGCCAACTATGGCACCCTATTTCCTTATATTCACTGACTGGACATGTTGTGGATAAGACAATTACTGTGATATTTTTTCACATGATACTTCACTACAACCATCAGAGGTTGCATGTTCAAACTCTGACATCAGTCTTATAACAACAAAAAATTATTGTACCTAAGAAGTTTTCAAAAGGAATCCCTGAGATAGTATTCAGTCATCACTTAAAGGCCATGCACATTATACACTTCCTCTCTTTACCATAAAACTGGCCAAAATGGTATTGGTTGTAGTGAAAGGCTATTTTAGTGACAAGCCAGTTTTAGTCACAGGCCATGCTGCAGCAGGAGACTGTAGTTGATGTTGTTTATGTGGACTCTTCCCTATGTGATTTAAAAAAAATATATATATATATATAATACAATTCCTGTTAAAATAATAACATACAATTCTAAGCTATGAGTAAATGTCTACTTGTTCATTGTTTGTATTTTGAAATAGTATAATGCAACTGAATTGAACACTATGGGTAATATTAATACGAATTTGCATCAGGCCACTTCTGGTAGGATTCTGACACGACACCGGCAGTGTACTGATTGTACTGGGGTGACAGGTAACCTAGTGGTTAGAGTGTTTGGCCAGTAACCAAAAGGTTGCTGGATTGAATCCCAAGCTGACAAGGTAAAATTACGTTCTGTCCCTGAATAAGGAAGTTAACCCACTGTTCCGTGGTAGGCTGTCATTGTAAATAATAATTTGTTCTTAACTGACTAGCCTAGTTACATAAAATCTGGGCAGTCATTAAATATATTGAGCTGAGCCCGGCAACCGGTCTCTGGCTGATTTAAATCAGGTCCAGCAAACCAGAATAGGGCCGCGATTGGGCCGAGTCCACTTTGCTAGCTGGGCCCCTATGGGCTCTGGTCAAAAGAAGTGCACTATAAGGAAATATATCCAGCAAAATTCTGCATCAAGTTTTTCAGTGGTGAGAATTCATCAAAAGCAAAGACAGCATAGTCTTATAGCGACCAAATGAAGTTGCAGCTGTGTAAAAACATCATACCTCAACAATTGAGATGGTACCATGTAAATAAGAATTGGTTCTTAATTGATTTGCCTAGTTAAGTAGAAGGTTACATTTTTTTAAATAAAAAATAAATAAAAAATAGCCATATCTAAATGAACAAGCCTACAGCTTATGGCATGGCACATAGCCAGAAAACAGAATGTAGGCCACCTCATATTCTGTTCTTTTAAAATAAATTTTCTTCATATTGTGTTTCTTTAGACCTGCCTAAAATACATAGTGGATTTATTGTGATGGTGTATTAAATTGATCTATTTAGACTTTTTAAAATGTATATGTTGCAAAGACCTGTATCAGCGGCATGTATATGCGTTGACAACTGGAGAAGATAAACGTGTATTCAATTACCAGGAGACCCTTAGTATTTTGCATGACAATAATCGTCTGACAAAATTAAATGACCACCACAGCCCTAATCAAGATTGTGCCTCGACTGGCTCAAGCTGATCCCTAAAACATACTGATTAACTTAAATGTAATGTCAAAATGTTGATTTCCAGCTAAAAATAAAAACCTAAAAGTAATTGCTATTCATGTGTAGTTACATGATTCTGACATTCCGAAACGTGATATATTTGGAAAGAAGACATCTGGGAAATTAGGAAGAAATTATCAGAAGCGAGGAGGTACATAGTTCAGAACACACACGATCAAACACACACAAAATAAAAAAATGTTTATTTTTTTTATTTTGAAAGTAATCTTTCAATTGACAAGCTGTAAGTGAATTATTGTGAATTATTAATGCCTAGAGCTGGAAACACTTCAGATGGCTTCCACAACATGTGAACAATATCAGAAAAAATGGTATTGATAGACCTAACAACTAGAAATTGGCAGATGTTTTAGTAAGTGCTGTCAGGTGTGATCACAGGACGTTTTCATCAAGTTATACATAATCAGATAACATTGCAATAGGATCATTGCGATTTGTTCCTACTAAGCTAAGGATTAATTTTCTACCCCCATGTAGCTATAGCTCAAACATAGACTAAATCTAAGCTTACCTTGTAAGATGTTTGCCGTTTGGTGAAAACGTGTAAAATAAACATTTGAACTTTCGGGGCTAGAGATCAATAATGGTAGGTTACAGGCAGGCAAATAAGACATCCTCGTGATCTGTGGAGTCCCGGCTTCGGTGTGAAATCAACCTATTCTGGGTTTATTTCATTTATGCTGTGCAATTTTATGCTGTGCAACCGGAATCTAGTTATACATTTTTATGCCCCGTATATGCTCGTAAGTCACACCAAAGAATTTAAGGCACAGATCAATAGCCAAGATACTCAGCTTTCGGCAGACACTCTGATTTTGCAGGATGGGGCTACTGTTCTCATACCAGACTGAATTGAATTTAAAAATCAAATATGGGGACCTTAATTTTAGAGGTTTCAGTGTTGTGGCTGGTGACTGACTGGTACTCACAGGAGGAGTGGCTGCTGGGGAAACTCTTGCGTCCCTCTGACACTAGGTGTGGTTCTCCGGTGCACAGCATCTTAATATTCACCTGTCCATCTGGGAAACAGCGCTGATAGTAGTCTGGCCTGGGCCTGTAGAGAATGGAAAAAATACACTTAAATAATCGCTTTCTTAATTAAAAACCTCTTTGGGATCGGTGCCCCCACCCCAACCACCCCACTCCAAGTGACAGTTGCGCTAATGTAGGCTAATGTGATTAACATGACGTTGTAAATAACAAGAACATTTCCCAGGACATAGACATACAGTATCTGATATGGGAAGAAAGCTTAAATTCTTGTTAATCTAACTGCACTGTCCAATTTACAGTAGCTTTTACTGTGAAAGGATATAAATAAACCAATTAGGCAAATTTGGGCAGTATTGATACAACATTTTGAACAGAATTGCAATGGTTAATAGAATCAGTCTAAAACGTTGCACATACACTGCACCTAAACTTGATTAGTACATTGTGACCTTTCCCTTGCATTTCAAAGATTAAAAAAATATGCATTTTTATCTTTTACCCAGATTTAATGTGTGATATTCTCCTACATTAATTTCACATTTCCACAAACTTCAAAGTGTTTCCTTTCAAATTGTATCAAGAATATGCATTATCCTTGCTTCAGGTCCTGAGCTTTAGGCAGTTAGATTCGGTTTTGTAATTTTAGGCAAAAATTGAAAATAAGGGTCGGATCCTGAAGAGAAAGAGGTTTGTTATTGCTTATGCCAACTGAAGTTAACTTTCAATACTGTAAGGGGTGCGTAAACTGGTGGCAGGGAAGTCAAACGCAGAGCAGAACTTGGTGAGTAGCTGGAGCCGTTTTAGCATACAAAACAACAAACACATGGGTACAAAACACATAGCGCACCAGTAACACATAGCACGAGTACTTACAAATAAACAATTCCAGACAAGGACATGGGGGGAAACAGAGGGAAAATATACAACATGTAATTAGTTAATTGAAACCAGGTGTGTGCGAAAACAAGACAAAACAAATGGAACATGAAAAATGGATCAGCGATGGCTAGAAGACCGGTGACACCGCCCCGAACAAGGACCTCTCCGCAGAAGTCGTGACAAATACACGAAAAAGGCATTTAGTTACATTTTGAAAATGACACCCAGCATAACTGAATGTTATGCAATCAATCAAGATAAGGTACAGTACTCTGCTTGACATATAATCAAACCTTTTCCCAAACAGTGTTTGAGTCTAGTTAGTGTATTGCATTATTTATTTACCTGCCAACTATCAACTTGATAGTGTTTGTGAAGACTCCATTCAAAGCCAGAGCAAGTGAGACAGCTGTAGGACAGAGAAAAACAATTTATTTATTAATGATTCATACCCACTGATTCTTAAAAGTTTTTTTATTAATATTATTTAAGTGAAATATTAGCGTATGTCTGAAGCCAAAAAAAGATGCACTAATAAGGCTTTTGATGGAGAAGTAGGTTTACCCCATTACTGTCCTTAAGACATTATGTAGATGTTTTCATGTACAAAGATGAAGGCTAATCCTGGACAAAAAAGCAAGGTCAATGGAAAATCTCCAGCCACATGTGAAACCACTCCTTAACCTTACATTTGACCTAGCCTAATACATAAACCTACTCAGATGGGACATGTAGAAGGTAAAGTTGACAGTTTTTGAACATATTTTGAAGCTATACATGTTTTATGTTCTTGTTATAAACAATGGCGTAATGCAGCCTTATATTTTGGGTTATGATAGGGTTTGGGTTAAAATAAGAATTTGTTCTTAAGACTTTTCTAATTAATTAAACAAAGGTTAAAATAAAAATCACAGTTGCTCTTGAGGCATTTCTGGTTAGTTATTTTTGTCTTATTTCACTGTAGAGCTCCCAGCCCTGTCCAACATGCCTTAGATATCCCTTTTGTCCCACCCCCCACCGATGCGGTGACCTCACCTGGTTTAACTGGTGCCTCTAGAGACAAAACCTCTCTCATCGTCACTCAATGCCTAGGTTTACCTCCACTGTACTCACATCCTACCATACCCTTGTCTGTACATTATGCCTTGAATCTATTCTTCCACGCCCAGAAATCTGCTCCTTTTACTCTCTATCCCGAATGCACTAGCGGACCAGTTCTTATAGCCTTTAGCCATACCCTTATCCTAGACCTAGTCTGTTCCTCTGGTGATGTAGAGGTTAACCCAGGCCCTGCAGCCCTCAGCACCACTCCTATTCCCCAGGAGCTCTCATTTGTTGACTTCTGGAACCGTAAAAGCCTTGGCTTCATGCATGTTAACATCAGAAGCCTCCTTCCTGAGTTTGTTTTATTCACTGCTTTCGTACGCTCCGCCAAACTGGATGTCCAAGCCGTATGTTAATCCTGGCTTAGGAAGTCCACCAAAAATGTGAAAATTTCCATCCCCAACTACAACATTTTCCGACAAGATAGTCCTACCAAAGGTGGCAGAGTTGCAATCTACTGCAGAGATAGCCTGCAGAGTTCTGTCATACTATCCAAGCCTGTGCCCAAACAATTTGAGCTTCTACTTTGAATAATCCACCTGTACAGAAAAAAGTCTCTCACCGCTGCCGCTTGATATAGACCCCTTCAGCCCCCAGCTGTGCCCTGGACATCATATATGTGAATTGATCGCCCCCCATCTAGCTTCAGAGTTCGTACTGTTAGGTGACCTAAACTGGGATATGCTTAACACCCCGGCAGTCCTACAATCTAAGCTAGATGCCCTCAATCTCACACAAATTATTAAGGAACCTACCAGGTACAACCCTAAATCCGTAACCATGAGCACCCTCTTAGATATCATCCTAACCAACTTGCCCTCTAAATACACCACTGCTGTCTTCAACTAGGATCTCAGCGATCACTGCCTCATTGTCTGCGTCCGTAATGGGTCACGGTCAAACGACCACCCCTCATCACTGTCAAAAGCTCTGGACAGTTCTGACTTATATGTGGACAACTACAAATATCTAGGATATGTGAATAGAATATGTGGACAACTCCAAATACCTGGTGTCTGTAAACACTTATTCCAGACGCAGACATTAAGCATCTCCAATCCAAAATTAAATCTATAATCGGCTGCCTATTTCGCAACAAGGCCTCCTTCACTCATGCTGCTGAACATACCTTCATAAAACTGACTGTCCTACTAATCCTTGACTTTGGCGATGTCATTTACAAAATAGCCTCCAACACTCTACTCAGCAAACTGGATGTAGTCTATCACAGTGCCATCCGTTTTGTCACCAATATACTACCTACCACTGCGACCTGTACGCTCTCGTTTTCATTGCCAAACCCACTGGCTCCAGGTCATCTAATAAGTCTTTGCTAGGTAAAGCACCACCTTATCTCAGCTCACTGGTCACCATAGCAACACCCGCTCCAAGCAGGTACATTTCACTGGTCATCCCCAAAGCGAACACTTCCTTTGGCCGCCTTTCATTCCAGTTCTCTGCTGCCAATGACTGGAACAAATTGCAAAAATCATTGAAGCTGGAGACTTATATCTCCCTCTCTAACTTCAAGCATCAGCTGTCAGTGCAGCTTCCCGATCACTGTACCTGTACACAGCAAATCTGTAAATAGCACACCAAACTAGCTCATCCACATATTGTTATTTATCTTTTAGCTCTTTTGCACCCCAGTATCTCTACTTGCACATCATCATCTGCACATCTATTACTCCAGTGTTATGCTAAATTGTAATTATTTCGCCTCTATTGAGTATTTATTTCCTTACCTACCTACATCTTCTACATTTGCACACACTGTACATAGATTGTTATTGTGCTATTGACTGTACGTTTGTTTATGTGTAACTCTGTGTTGTTTTTTCGCAACTGCTTTACTTTATCTTGTCCAGCTCACAGTTGTAAATGAGAACTTGTTCTCAACTGGCCTAACTGGTTAAATAAAGGTGAAATAAAATTAAAATAAATGTATAAGTTATAGTTATTTAAAGTGTCAATCTTTGATTACTTCATACATTTCTTTACTTTTACATTATTTACACACACCCATTGATTCTTGAGACATATTTCTTATATAAGAAATGTCTCTTGAGTTTAGTCAATTGTCAAACCCAATCAGAACCCAAAATAGATGTTTGTTCTATGCTATTTTAAACTGTTAAGGTTTTCTTCGGGTGAAAGAGAGTCGGACCAAAATGCAGCGTGGTTAATTCGATATATCTTTAATGAAGATGAAACACGAACAATACAAAAACAATAAACGTAACGTGAAAACCGAAACAGCCTAAACTGGTGCAAACTAACACAGAGACAGGAACAATAACCCACAAAACACTCAAAGAATATGGCTGCCTAGATATGGGTCCGAAAATCACCTGCCTCTAATAGAGAACCAATTCAGACAGCCATAGACTATGCTAGAAAACCCCACTAAGCCACAATCCCAAAACCTACGAAAAAACCCAATACAAAAACACACCACAAAATAAACCCATGTCACACCCTGGCCTGACCAAATAAATAAAGAAAACACAAAATAATAAGACCAGGGCGTGACATAAACACTGTTTAGACTTATGGTGGAAATTGTCAGTTGTATCCATAGCTCTATCGATTAATTAGAGAGTGGTTACAGTTCTCCACGCCCCCCCATCATTTACCAAAATAGTGGCGAGGTACTGGCTTAGTTGCTGTTTGAACTGCAGAATGCCCCTCTAAGAACCAATGGGTGCCTTCGGAAAGTATTCAGACCCCTTGACTTTTTCCACATTTTGTTACGTTACATTCTTATTCTAAAAATGAAATATTTTTTTTCTCTCTCTCAATCTACACACAATACCCCATAATGCAAAGCAAAAACAGGTTACTAGACATTTTTGCTAATTTATATATTTTTTTAAACTTATATCACATTGAAATAAGTATTCAAACCCTTTACTCAGTACTTTGTTGATGCACCTCTGGTAGCAATTACAGCCTCGAGTCTTCTTGGGAATGAGGTTACAATCCTGGCACATCTGTATTTGGGGAGTTTCTCCCATTCTTCTCTGCAGATCCTCGCAATATCTGTCAGGTTGGATGGGAAGCATCGCTGCACAGCTATTTTCAGGTCTCTACATAGATGTTCAAGTCCGGAATCTGGCTGGGCCACTCAAGGACATTCAGAAACTTGTCCCGAAGCCACTCCTGCGTTGTCTTCAAATCAAATGTTATTTGTCACATGCGCCGAATACATCAGCTGTAGACCTTATTGTGAAATGCTTACTTACAAGCCCTTAACCAACAATGCAGTTAAAAAAAAGTGTTTCGTAAAAATATAAAATAAAAGTAACAAATCATTAAAGAGCAGCGGTAAAATAACAGTAGCGAGGGGATACAGGGGATACCGGAACAGAGATATACGGAGGCACCGTTTGGTGGAGGTAATATTTACATGTAGGTAGAGTTAAAGTGACTATGCATAGATAATAAACAGATAGCAGCAGCAGCATAAAAGAGGGGGTCAATGCAAATAGTCATATTTTTAGCTGTTCAGGAGTCTTATGGCTTGGAGATAGACCCAAACTTCCTCCATTTGGGAATGATGGAGGCCACTATGTTCTTGGTACCCTTGACAGATCTGGGGACAGTTCCTTCGACCTCATTGCTTGGTTTTTGCTCTGACATGTACTGTCAAACGGTGGGGCCTCATATAGACAGGTGTGTGCCTTTTCAAATAATATTGAATCAATAGAATTTACAAAAGGTGGACTCCAATCAAGTTATAAAAAGATCTCATGGATGATCAATGAAAACAGAACGCACCTGAGCTTAATTTCGAGTCTCATAGCAAAGGGTCTGAATAATTATGTAAATAGGGTATCTGTTTTTATTTTATATCAGTGTGCAAAAATGTCAAATCTGTTTTTGCTTTTTCATGGGGTATTGTGTGTAGATTGATGAGGATTTCTTTGTATATAATCCATTTAAGAATAAGGTTGTAATGTAACAAAATGTGGAAAAAGGAAGTGGTCTAAATACTTTCTGAATGCACTGTATATCATTCAGGGCTCATTTGTAAAATAGACCTTAGTCTCAGTATGACTTCCTGGTAAAATATATTACAATTTTACATTCATGGGCAAACAGAGAGGCCCTACTAAAGCAAATGACCATTCCCCGACTAGAGCTTGCAGCAGAAGAACTTGCGATACAATGTTGAAATCAGTTTTAGATTCAACTGGAAAAATCAGTCTTCTGGACTGAAAGCACATCTGTGTTGTGCTATATAGCCATCAAAACAAGAAAGTTCCACATATTTTTGGCAAAAAGTCTCAGTCATCAGAGGTTTGACTATTCAGTGGCGGAATGAGAGCTCCAAAGTCAATCCAGTTGAATGCGTCACGCTGCAAAACTGAATAATCTTTCCTAAAATCCAAGAGATGGAGAGAGACTCAGACTTTCTGCTGAGGGCGGAGTCTCAGTAGAGACTAGAGCTGCCAGAGGACCAGAGCCCCATTCCTTCTGATGACCCTGAGGTAAAGAAACTTAGACCAATTTGTAATTAAATAGTCCTTTATGACCATATGTACCTCCGTGATTAATTATTATTGACTATGTGCAAAAGTTAATTTAATTGTTTCCACACCCAGCATGCGTCACGTGCGTAATGGTCATGTGAGGTGAAATGTGTATATTTTGGGATGTGAGCACTCTGTTTCGGATCGAAATGTCAATGAAGCGGTGAATTGGGAGCATAAACAGTGTGAGGGCCTTCCTGTTCTTCCTGACGTAAAGACAGCACTGACATAGCGGGATATCATATAAACTTCTCCCGCTCCTTGAAAGCGGCAGCTCTACTATATCTCAGTGCAGATGTTGCCTATAATCCATGGCATCTGGTTGGGGTTAATACAGTTGAAGACATAAATTTACATACAACTTAGCCAAATACATTTAAACTCAGTTTTTCACAATTCCTGACATTTGACTTCTTATGGCTGGGGGGCAGTATTGAGAAGCTTGGATGAATAAGGTGCCCAGAGTAAACTGTCTGCTACTCAGGCCCAGACGCTAAGATATGCATATTATTAGTAGATTTGGATGGAAAACACTGAAGTTTCTAAAACTGTTTGAATGATGTATGTGAGTATAACAGAACTCATATTACAGGCAAAAACCTGAGAAAAAAATCCAACCAGGAAGTGGGAAATCTGAGGTTTGTAGGTTGTCAAGTCTTTGCCTATCCAATATACAGTAGAAAATTTGGTCCGATTGCACTTCCTAAAACTTCCACTAGATGTCAACAGTCTTTAGAACATTATTGCAGGCTTCTACTGTGAAGGGGGAGAGAGTAAGAGCTGTTTGAGTCAGGTGTCTGGCAGAAAGCCATGCGCCAGTCTCGCGCGTGCCCGTGAGAGTTAGCTGCGTTCCTTTTTGCTTTCTAAAGACAAAGGAATTGTCCGGTTGGAATATTATTGAAGATTTAAGATAAAAACATCCTAAAGATTGATTCTAAACATCGTTTGACATGTTTCTACAAACTGTAATAGAACTGTTGTCTGAACTAAGTGCCTGCCCCTTGTGAATTTGGATTTGTGAACCAAAAGCGCGAACAAAAAGGATTTGGACATAAATGGTGGACTTTATCGAAAAAAACAAAACATTTATTGTGGAACTGGGATTCCTGGGAGTGCATTCTGATGAAGATCAAAGGTAAGTGAATATTTACAATGCTATTTCATACTTCTGTTGACTCCACAACATGGCGCGTATCTGTATGGTTTGTTTTGGTCTCTGAGCACAGTACTCAGATTATTGCATGGTGTGCTTTTTCCGTAAAGCTTTTTTGAAATCTGACACAGCAGTTGCATTTAAGGAGAAGTGTTTCTTTAATCAATGTTTATTATGAGTAATTCGGTAAATTGATGTGGCTCTCTGCAAAATCACCAGATGTTTTGGAAGCAAAACATTACTGAACATAACGGTGCCAATGTAAATGGAGATTTTTGGATTTAAATTTGAACTTTATCGAGCAAAACATACATGTATTGTGTAACATGAAACTCTATGCGTGTCATCTGATGAAGATCATCAAAGCTTAATGATTAATTTAACCTCTATTTCTGCTTTTTTTTTATGACGTCTCTTTGGCTGGAAAAATGGCTGTGTTTTTCTGTGACTAGGTGCTGACCTAACAATCATATGGTATGCTTTCGTCGTAAAGCCTTTGTGAAATCGGACACTGTGGTGGGATTAACAACAAGTCTATCTTTAAAATGGACTGTAATACTTGTATGTTTGAGGAATTTTAATTATGGGATTTCTGTTGTTTGAATTTGGCGCCCTGCACTTTCACTGGCTCTCATATCGATCCCGTTAACGGGATTTCCACTGTGAGGAATGAATCCCAGTAAAACATTCTGTTTTAGGTCAGTTTGGATCACCACTTTTTTTTAAGAATGTGAAATGTCAAAATAATAGTAGAGAGAAGGATTTATTTCAGCTTTTATTTCTTTCATGACATTCCCAGTGGGTCAGAAGTTTACATACACTAGTTCAATTCGTTTTTGGTAGCATTGCCTTTAAATTGTTTAACTTGGGTCAAACGTTTCGGGTAGCCTTCCACAAGCTTCCCACAATAAGTTGGGTGAATTTTGGCTCCTTCCTCCTGACAGAGCTGGTGTAACTGAGTTAGTTTTGTAGGCCTCCTTGCTCGCACATGCTTTTTCAGTTCTGCCCACAAATTTTCTATTGTATTGAGGTCAGGGCTTTTTGATGGCCACT
This sequence comes from Oncorhynchus tshawytscha, assembly GCF_018296145.1. Taxonomy (NCBI): domain Eukaryota; kingdom Metazoa; phylum Chordata; class Actinopteri; order Salmoniformes; family Salmonidae; genus Oncorhynchus; species Oncorhynchus tshawytscha. Next base: position 1,230,442 of record NC_056452.1, read on the forward strand.
CCAATACTTTACTTTGTTGTCCTTAAGCCATTTTGTCACAACTTTGGAAGTATGCTTGGGGTCATTGTCCATTTGGAAGACTCATTTGCGACCAAGCTTTAACTTCATGACTGATGTCTTGAGATGCTGCTTCAATATATCCACATAATTTTCATACCTCATGATGCAATCTATTTTGTGAAGTGCACCAGTCCCTTCTGCAGCAAAGCAATCCCACAACATGTTGTTGCCACCCCCGTGCTTTATGGTTGTTCTTCAGCTTGCAAGCCTCCCCCTTTTTCCTTCAAACAAAACGATGGTCATTATGGCCAAACAGTTCTATTTTTGTTTCATCAGACCAGAGGACATTTCTCCAAAAGGTACGCTCCTAGTCCCCATGTGCAGTTAAAAACCGTAGTCTGTCTTTTTTTGGCAGTTTTTGAGCAGTGGCTTCTTCCTTGCTGAGCGGCATTTCAGGTTATGTTGATATAGGACTCATTTTAATGTGAATATAGATATGTTTGTACCTGTTTCATCCAGCATCTTCACAAGGTCCATTGCTGTTGTTCTGGGATTGATTTGCACTTTTCGCACCAAAGTACGTTCATCTCTAGGATACAGAACGCGTCTCCTTCCTGAGTGTGAAAGCTGCGTGGTCCCATGGTGTTGAGACTTGCGTACTATTGTTTGTACAGATGAACTTGGTACCTTCAGGCATTTGGAAATTGCTCCCAAGTATGAACCAGACTTGTGGAGGTCTACAAACGTTTTTTCTGATTTCTTTAGATTTTCCCATGACGTCAAGCAAAGAGGTATTGAGTTTAAAGGTAGGCCTTGAAATACATCCACAGGTACACCTCCAATTTTGTCAAATTATGTCAATTAGCCTATCAGAATCTTCTAAGGCCATGACATCATTTTCTGGAATATTCCAAGCTATTTAAAGGCAAAGTCAACAGTGTATGTAAGCTTCTCACCCACTGGAATTGTGATAGTGACATAATCTGTCTGTAAACAATTGTTGGAAAAATGACTTGTGTCATGAACAAAGTAGATGTCCTAACCGACTTGCCAAAACCGTAGTTTGTTAACAAGAAGCTTGTGGAGTGGTTGAAAAACAAGTTTTAATGACTCCAACCTAAGTATCTGGTAAACCTCTGTCTTCAACTTTACTTACAGTCACTGTGGGGACGACTTCATTGATGAGGCCAGTGACTGATGTGGGGTACTCCTCAATGCCATTGGAAGAATCCCGGAACATATGTAGCTTAGCATCTGCTTCAACTGACCATTTTTTTTGATCGAGTCACTTCTATTAAGTTTGTAAGTGTAGTGTATCAGAAAACAAAAACTGTAAAATTACGAATCAGACCGACCAACTCGTGTCGCCTATTGACAGAGTCGAAAGCCTTGATGAAGATATCGTTTAGGACCTTGAACGTGGCTGAGGTGCGTGCACCTCAAGGTCCTAAACGATATCCTATCCGCCATTGATAAAAGACAGAACTGTGCAGACGTCCTCATCGACCTGACCAAGGCTTTTGACTCTGTCAATCACCGCATTCTTATTGGGAGACTCAATAGCCTTGGCTTCTCAAATGACTGCCTTGCCTGGTTCACCATATACTTCTCAGACAGAATTCAGTGTGTCCAATCGGAGGACCTGTTGTCCGGACCTCTGGCAGTCTCTATGGGAATTTGTACATAGCCTATCTGTAAATACCACAACCAACTACCTCACCCCCATATTATTACTTACCCTCCTACTCTTTTGCACCCCAGTATCTCTACTTCTACATCATCATCTACACATCCATCACTCTAGTGTTAATGCTAAATTGTATTTTTTTCACCTCAATGGCCTATTTATTGCCTACCTCCCTACTCTTCTACTATTGCACACACTCTACATAGATTTTTTTCTATTGTGTTATTGACTGTACGGTTGTTTATGTTTAACTCTGTGTTGTTTGATTTTGTTGCACTGCTTTGCTTTATCTTGGCCAGGTCACAGTTGTAAATTGTAAACTGGCCTACCTAGTTAAATAAAGGTAAGTTGTAAGTTGTAAACTGGCCTACCTAGTTAAATAAAGGTGAAATAAAAAATGAATACAAAATGAATGCAGCTATTCCTGGATGTTGTATGTCTGCGTCAGCCACATACAGTGGGGCAAACAAGTATTTAGTCAGCCACCAATTGTGCAAGTTCTCCCACTTAACATGATGAGAGAGGCCTGTAATCTTCATCATAGGTATACTTCAACTATGACAGCCAAAATTAGAAAAAAAATTCAGAAAATCACATTGTAGGATTTTTTATGAATTTCTTTGCAAATTATGGTGGAAAATAAGTATTTGGTCACCTACAAACATGCAAGATTTCTGGCTCTCACAGACCTGTAACTTCTTCTTTAAGAGGCTCCTCTGTCCTCCACTCGTTACCTGTATTAATGGCACCTGTATTAATGGTCCACAACCTCAAACAGTCACACTCCAAACTCCACTATGGCCAAGACCAAAGAGCTGTCAAAGGACACCAGAAACAAAATTGTAGACCTGCACCAGGCTGGGAAGACTGAATCTGCAATAGGTAAGCAGCACACACACACACACACACACACACACACACACACACACACACACACACACACACACACACACACACACACACACACACACACACACACACACACACACACACACACACACACACATACAAGAAGAACAAGTAGTTGATATACTGATGATTTTGCAGGGTTTCCTACTTAAAGCATGTAGCGGTCTGTAATTTTTTTTATCATTGGTACAATTCAACTGTAAGAGATGGAAACAACTGTAAGTAGGAAACAAAAATTTTTGCACACACTGCAGCAAGGATTTTGGCCCACTCCTCCATACAGTCCTTCTCCAGATCCTTCAGGTTTCGGGGCTGTCACTGGGCAATACGGACTTTCAGCTCCCTCCAAAGATTTTCGATTGGGTTCAGGTCTGGAGACTGGCTATGCCACTCCAGGACCTTGAGATGCTTCTTACCGAGCCACTCCTTAGTTGCCCTGGCTGTGTGTTTCGGGTTGTTGTCATGCTGGAAGTCCCAGCGACGACCCATCTTCAATGCTCTTACTGAGGGAAGGAGGTTGTTGGCCAAGATCTCGCGATACATGGCCCCATCCATTCTCCCCTCAATACGGTGCAGGCGTCATGTCCCCTTTACAGAAAGGCATCCCCAAAGAATGATGCTTCCACCTCCATGCTTCACGGTTGGGATGGTTTTCTTGGGGTTGTACTCATCCTTCTTCTTCCTCCAAACACGGCGAGTGGAGTTTAGACCAAAAAGCTCTATTTTTGTCTCATCAGACCACATGACCTTCTCCCATTCCTCCCCTGGATCATCCAGATGGTCATTGGTAAACTTCAGACGGGCCTGGACATGCTTTGGCTTGAGCAGGGGGACCTTGCGTGCGCTGCAGGATTTTAATCCATGACGGCGTAGTGTGTTACTAATGGTTTTCTTTGAGACTGTGGTCCCAGCTCTCTTCAGGTCATTGACCAGGTCCTGCTGTGTAGTTCTGGGCTGAACCATCACCTTCCTCATCATCATAGATGCCCCACGAGTTGAGATCTTGCATGGAGCCCCAGACCAAGGGTGATTGACCGTCATCTTGAACTTCTTCCATTTTCTAATAATTGCGCCAACAGTTGTTGCCTTCTCTAGTCTTGGCCATTGTGGAGAGGTTGGAGTCTGTTTGATTGAGTGTGTGGACATGTGTCTTTTATACAGGTAACGAGTTCAAACAGGTTCAGTTAATACAGGTAATGAGTGGAGAACAGGAGGGATTCTTAAAGAAAAACTATGAGGTCTGTGAGAGCCGGAATTCTTAATAGTAGGTAGGTGATCAAATACTTATGTCATGCAATAAAATGCGATTTTCTGGATTTTTGTTTTAGAATCCGTCTCTCACAGTTGAAGTTATGATAAAAATTTGGCAGTGTATCAAATACTTGTTCTCCCCACTGTATCTGTGAAACTGCATACAAATATGTTTGATTTGTTTCAAACCATTTTTAAATGTTTAGCGCAATATCACACTTTTGCCCCATTATTTATAGAAAGAACCACTTGTATCTCTCAAATCAGCTGTGGATGTGAGTCAAGGCGATTGTCCAGTGACAGTTTAAGATTAGCAAAATTCTTCTCACTGTCAGTGGTGAAATCTGCTAAAGTGGCTGAGGTTGAAATACATTGAAGGCTGGACCCATCTGCTGAGCTACACCTCAGGAGGGGGATGGCTGCAGATACCCTTTATCAACTGGATGTTGAACTTGCTGTGGGTAAGCCTGGTAGAATAGCTCTGGAATTTGCTGCGAGTAAGATGTGTACTTTGACTGAAGAGCTGAGTATGGAATGTGTTGTGCGTACTCTGGAGCAGGGTGAGGAACTTGCTGCAGTTCCAAAGTACCCAAAAGTGCTATAAGTAGAAGTACTGAAATGGCAGTAAGAACTGAAATGGAGAATATGAACATTCTAAAGGCTAAGTAGCAGTAGGCAAACAATAGGGCAGTAAAGCGTAAAAAATAAGGTTCAAACATCTGATAAGAACCTATAGAACAATTCAAAGTACATACAGTAGCAACAACATAAATCAGAAAAATAACTCCCTTCAATCAATGATGCATACTGGAGTGTCATAGGATGATGGCTGTATTACAACACATTTTTTGGTGTGGTGCCCATCTTAATATGGTCAGCTGCTGTCTCCCTAACTTGTCAGGTGACTTAGCAGCTATCTTGGATAAGCACTTTGCCACTTTGATAGTGAACTTGGTATTTACATGAGATAATCCACAACACCCATGATTACATGCTGACCAAACTGCCGCCGTGTGTGCGCATGTTGATTTTGTCTATCCCCACCAGACCCGTTCAAATACTAAAACCAACTGTGAACCAACCACAGTGCCTTGCGAAAGTATTCGGCCCCCTTGAACTTTGCGACATTTTGCCACATTTCAGGCTTCAAACATAAAGATATAAAACTGTATTTTTTTGTGAAGAATCAACAACAAGTGGGACACAATCATGAAGTGGAACGACATTTATTGGATATTTCAAACTTTTTTAACAAATCAAAAACTGAAAAATTGGGCGTGCAAAATTATAATAATAATTTTAAACTGAAAAGTGTTGCATGCATATGTATTCACCCCCTTTGCTATGAAGACCCTAAATAAGATCTGGTGCAACCAATTACCTTCAGAAGTCACATAAATAGTGAAATAAAGTCCACCTGTGCGCAATCTAAGTGTCAAATGATCTGTCACATGATCTCAATATATATACACCTGTTCTGAAATGCCCCAGAGTCTGCAGAACCACAAAGCAAGGGGCACCACCAAGCAAGCGGCACCATGAAGACCAAGGAGCTCTCCAAAAAGGTCAGGGACAAAGTTGTGGATAAGTACAGATCAGGGTTGGGTTCTAAAAAATATCATAATCTTTGAACATCCCACGGAGCCCCATTAAATCCATTATAAAAAAAATGGAAAGAATATGGCACCACAACAAACCTGCCAGGAGAGGGCCGTCCACCAAAACTCACGGACCAGGCAAGGAGGGCATTAATCAGAGAGGCAACAAAGAGACCAAAGATAACCCTGAAGGAGCTACAATGCTCCACAACGGAGATTGGAGTGTCCGTCCATAGAACCACTTAAAGCCGTACACTCCACATAGCTTAGCTTTATGGAAGAGTGGCCAGAAAAAAGCCATTGCTTAAAGAAAAAAATAAGCAAACACGTTTGGTGTTCGCCAAAAGGCATGTGGGAAAGTACCCAAACATCTGGTCAGATGAGACAAAAATGTAGCTTTTTGGCCATCAATGAAAATACTATGTCTGGCACAAACCCAACACCTCTCATCACCCGAGAATACCATCCCCACAGTGAAAGCATGGTGGTGGCAGCATCATGCTGTGGGGATGTTTTTCATTGGCAAGGACTGGGAAATTGGTCGGAATTTAATGAATGATGGATGGTGCTAAATACAGGAAAATTATTGAGGGAAACCTGTTTCAGTCTTCCAGAGATTTGAGACTGGGACGGAGGTTCACCTTCCAGCAGGACAATGACCCTAAGCATACTGCTAAAGCAACACCCGAGTGGTTTAAGGGGAACCATTTAAATGTCCTGGAATTGCCTTGTCAAAGCCCAGACCTCAATCCATTTGAGAATCTGTGGCATGACTTAAAGATTGCTGTACACCAGCCAACTTGAAGGAGCTGGAGCAGTTTTGCCTCGATGAATGGGCAAAAATCCCAGTAACTAGGTCTGCCAAGCTTATAGAGACATACCCCAAGAGACTTGCTGCTGTAATTGCTGCAAAAGGTGGCTCTACAAAGTATTGACTTTGGGGGTGTGAATAGTTATACACTCTCAAGTTTTCAGTTTTTTTGTTTTATTTCTTGTTTGTTTCACAATAAAAAATATTTTGCCTCTACAATGTAGTTGGCATGTTGTGTAAATCAAATGATACAAGCCCCCCAAAAATCAATTTTAATTCCAGGCTGTAAGGCTTGTGAATATTTTACCTGTTGTGTAATGAGCACAAATAAAGATAGCTGTAAACTGTATTACTTTGTTTATTCACCACTGTCTTAATTTAGCTGGTCAGTTTTTTAAGAGCTTGTGTTATTGTCTTAGCATAAAACATGCTGTATGCCTCACATGACAATTTCATCTGACCTGTTAATGTGGCTCCTTTCACCTAAAAGTGACCATGGCTCTTTTTTCAAAATTGGCCTTGAACCATGAAAAAATACCAAACTAATAACGTAAAGCCTAAAAGTAGCATATCGTTATGTCAGAAGGTAGAATGTGATCAGGAATAAATGTTTACCCGACAAAAAGATTGCTCATATTTTTGTAGGTTAAAAAACATTATGCTATTAGTAATAACTTTATGTCACCAGATAATATAGCTTACATAAAAATGCATATCTTCAGTAAATGCATTTTCAAATGCACAACTATGCATTTCAGACTTCAAATAAATAGTTGCACTGGCAAAACTGAGAAAAAGTGGAATAATGTACAAATATGGAAAAACAAGCACACTCATTACCCTATAGTTTAGCCCATTTTAAGGAATAGGAATTGTTCATCTGACTTACATTAGCTATTGTGAAAGACCAAATACATTAAACAGATGTGTGGTAAATGTGAGTGAGTCATAGTTGGAGGCAAAAATGCTGACAGGAGACTGCACTTGAGCCTATTTTAATGATTGTTTATTGAGGATTTTTTTGTTTGTTTAAAACTTATTTTCTGTAATTCTACATAGTGTAACTTGATGCATGGCATATTTTGTTCAGGCTTTTTCACAATAATATTGATAGGGAAAATAAAGGAGAACATTTTCACAAATGTTTATCCGCTAAGAAATACTGTATGTTGTAATATTGTAATTTATTTGACCCATTATTTATCATTTACATATTTCTCAGAAAATTATTGACATTCAGCAGCTGAGCTACTTCCCAAGCAGTCTTCTTTTGACTCCTTGACTATAGAATGTTGTAGCTCAGCCGCTGAATGTCATAAAAATGAACAATATCCTCATGTGCATCAAGAGTCACACAATGGACTACTTACCAAGCAGTCTTTTTTTTTGACTCCTTAACTATATAATGTTGTAGCTTAGCCACTGAATGTCATAAAGACTAACAATATCCTCATGTGCATCAGAATCACGTCTCTCTTGTGGAATTTGCACTTGTTTCTAGCCTAAATCATTGCAGAGTTAATCGCAGTCGTTATAGATTGCTTCATATAATCAAGATACATATTTGCCCCTTCAAAATCTGAAAGTAACAAGAGGTATGCTTTTGCCCTTTTCTTTAACAAGAGGTAGGGCATACCCTGACATATCCCCTCAATTCAAGCACTGATGATAACAATAAAAGGATGAGTCAACGTAAGGGTCCATACCTAGACACGCCTCCTTGATTTCTGTCTTATCTGTCCGCTGAATGATCTTCACCACAAATATCACAGCCAACGGAGTGAGAAATGAAATCGCCTGGAAAGAAAACAAGAAGAAAACACAATCTAGACACATACAACACACATTGCTGTCAATTACAGAAACTCTTAATCATTTCACAAAGAGGTCCCCTAAAGCATTATCTTTCCACTGGGAGTGTGCAGTGTGATATCCTCAATGGAGAGTTTTATTCCAAATATTGATAAATGAGCTGCCACCAAGAAGGTTCTTTATTGTGCTCTGGAGTATCCTGCACTAAAGGGATAGTTCTGTTTGGTGTTCAGTGGCTGTAATTTCATAGGAGACTTGGGCCATTGCAGCTCCCAAGTAATTATTTCTGCCTCAAAATGTGTTAATTACTTTCGGCCCCAAATCAATAATCCTTCAGGTTCTGCAGTGGGGGGGGGGGTTGTGTTTGTTTCTTAAGATGTGTAGCACATTGATGTGCACAGCGCATTTAATTTCCCTTGAGATAGAGATCCTTGGACTTTCGACTCTCATTCATCGTATCAGTTTAGCAATCTGTGTCAAAATGACTATCGCTCTCTGCCAATAATAACCTCACCAGGGAGATCATAGCAGGTCTATGAGAGGACAGACTGAGTAGGGCTCTTTAAATTCTGGGATGATGGATAACTATGGAATAGGTACAGGATAGACACAGTCCTGTCTGGGTGCAGCACAAAAGTGATAGAGGGAGAAGCAGAGAGTGTGTATTGTTGCTTTGTCAACACAAATGTGTAATTTTGTCATGACAATTTAAAAAATGCATTTGAGAGTGTTTTTTTATTACAGTCTTTCTTGCTTTGTACAGAAGGCTCCCCTTTATGGTTTGAACCTTCTTCAGTGTGTATCGGGGAACAGCAATATGCCGCAGCTTGCTATGGGAAAGTTTGAGGGTTCGTTGGAAAGTATTTCAGGATGTCATCGTGATTAAGGAGAGATTTTTAGGGAGAGATAGAGAACATTAAAACGTAATTGACATTTCTTAAGAGGTTACCCTCAGTTACCAAGAGGAATAAGAGATCCTAGAAAGATAAGGCGTGTAAGCATTCATCCGTGCTTGCGTACTTGGGTTTTGTGTGTGTCTGTGTGTGTGTGTGTATGTGTGCCTGAGTGCATGCATTTTAGGATGTGAGCCTGAGGCTCTGTACTTTTATAGTTGTAGATCCTGGCAAATGCCAAAGATATTAGCGCTCATGACATCATGAAGGAGAAAATAATATATTCCATCCTGCCTATTTTAATTTCCAGATATATTTTCCTCAGTTCAGGGACATGCTCAGATGGATGACTTTAAAGAGAGCTAGTGTCTGTCATCAGAGATGCAAACACCTTCCCTGAGATACCAGTTGCGTCCCAAATGGCACACTATCCACTTAATATGGGCCACTATTTTTGACCAGGGCCCATAAAATAATCTACTATATAAAGAACAGGGTTCCATTGTGTGTATTGACCCCTCTGAAGGCAATGTTTCATTCACTGACGTTTTATAGCACCTTGTCATTGACAGAGATCCTTGGGCATTACGTTTGTGACACCTGTCGCCAATCTTTATGAGTGGCGCATTAAAAAAGGAACTAAATTTAATGGACTGCAGTTCCAGTTTTTCTCGATTGTTTGATGGTTTACTTTTGAAAAACAGTTAACACAGCCCACTAAACTGAAATTGTTTGCCAAACAACACTTTTGCTAAATACACTAAGGCCATAGAAATGTAATTAAATGTTTAATGGATGCCTGCCTTTACTTTTCCCCAAAAATGTATACAAATACAAATGTGTAACATTGGAAAGTTGTACTGACAAATTGCAAGATTATAGAACAAATAATGTTCTCAAGCATTCAGAGATACACAACTTCTTCTCAGAATTTTGGTTTAACTATGCATCTATTATACAGCCCATTTTCACCAGATGCGGCATAGGCAAGAGAAGTTCTGCACTCATTCATTTTCAAAGAGGGCACGCAGAGAAATGTGCGGGGATTGTGGGAAGGTGAGCAGCGAGAACCCTGCTGGCGGAGCGGTAGAAAAGGTTCAGCTCTGCTCAACTTAATGCAAATGTCACACGGCCACCGCTGCCTTTATCCAATCAGGTGAGGAGCAAAACCAAAAAAAATAAGGTAGAAAGCCAATCATCACAGTATCTGGTTTTCCAATTCTATATGATGTCGCTTTAATAAAATCCAGAGACAAAATCTGAATCTCAATGGCAGGAGGATTGCAGAGATTATTGGTGTTGATGATAGATCAAGAGAAATTTGCACAACAACGTTTGCTTGTGCTGCAAGTTAGTTATGAAACTTCAAAACTGTGATCAAAGCACCATTTGTGAATGTGTTGACTAAATTAAATTGCGAAATTTGCCCACCAAGGGACAGAATTCACCAGTAACACACATTATAACACTGTAAATTAAACACTAAGCATGAATTTCCAGTGATATAATATTCTACCAATTGGATTATGGTATTTTACCATCACTCATATATTATAAACTCAGCAAGAAAGAAACATCACTTTTTCAGGAACGTCTTTCAAAGATAATTAGTAAAAATCAAAATAACTTCACAGATCTTCACTGTAAAGGGATTAAATACTGTTTTCCATGCCACACACAATTAAAGAACTTGGTGGTGAACTAACAGCTTACAGACGGTAGGCAATTAAGGTCACAGTTATGAAAACTTAGGACACTAATGAGGCCTTTCTACTGACTCTTTCTACTGACTCTGACTTTCTAATGAGGCCTTTCTGCTGAAAAACACAGAAAGAAAGATGCCCAGGGTCCCAGCTCATCAGCATGAATGTGCCTTAGGCATGAGGACTGCAGAGGTGGCCAGGGCAATACATTGCAATGTCCTTACAGTGAGACACCTAAGACAGCGCTGTGAGACGCCAGACACCTGACTCATTCAGCTCCCATTCCCCCCTCATTCACAGTAGAAGCGTCAAACAAGGCTCTAAAGAATGTTGACATCTAGTGGAAGACTTAGGAAGTGCAATATGACCCCATAGACACTGTGTATTCGATAGGCAATGACTTGAAAAACTACAAACCTCAAATTTCCCACTTCCTGGTTGGATTTCTTCTCAGGTTCTTGCCTGCCATATGAGTTCTGTTATACTCACAGACATCATTCAAACAGTTTTAGAAACTTCAGTGTTTTCCATCCAAATCTACTAATTATATGCATATTCTAGCTTTTAAGAATGAGTAGCAGGCAGTTTACTCTGGGCACATTTTTATCCAAGCTACTCGAAACTGCCCCCAAGTCCCAAAAAAGTTGAGAAGATCACGGGTGAACAGCCACACCCGTTGGTCCGGTCAGAGGAGCCGAAGAGGCCTTCAGTGCCGGTTTGCCTGGTGTTGGGCAGATAAGCGGAGCAAGGCGGATCGCACTCTGATCCAAGTGCGGCGACATCGTCGAATGAACGCCTCGGCTGATGGCACCCTCGCTTGTTCAGGGAACAGGGGGGGGTGAACCCGAACTGACACTCAAATGGCGACAGTCCAGTGGATGAGTTCGGCAGTGTGTTGTGAGCATACTCTGCCCACACGAAGAACTGGCATCAGTTGCTGGCCTGGGTGGAGACAAAACAGCGGAGGAACTTCTTTAGCTCCTGGTTGGTTCGCTCTGTTTGCCCATTCGACTGTGGATGGAATCCCACCCGAGGAGAGACTCACCGACCCCGAACATGGAGCAGAAGGCTTTCCAATACAGTACGACGAACTGGGACCCATGATCCGAGACAATATCCTGGGGAAGTCCATGTAGTCGAAATACATCGGTAATCATGAGATCAGAGGTCTCCTTCATTGAGAGAAACTTGGGTAAGGCAATGAAATGGGCTGCCTTCGAAAACCTATCAACGACCACAGGGATAGTGGTAAGCCCTTGGGATGGAGGTACCCCTGTGATAAAGTCTTAGCACAGGTGGGACCAGGGCCAGCTGGGGATGGGCAGAGGTTGGAGCAAATCCCACATTGTGGCCTCGCATTGGGAAGACTAGCTTTGGGTATAGGTGGAACAGGTCGCAATAAAGGATCTCACACCCTCAATTATTTTGGGCCACCAGAATTTCTGCCTCAGGAACTCCAGTGTCCGATTAACCCCTGGATGACCAGTTAATTTAGAGGAGTGTCCCCATTGTAGAACTCGGGAACGGGCTGGTAGTGGGTCCCCCGCCGGGGTCAGGTTCTTGGGTCTGGGCTTGTCAGACCATGGTCTAAATACTCCATATCACAGGGGCAACAATGCGGGAGCTGGGGATGATGGGCTCGGAGTCCCTCTCCTCGTTAGAGACATCGTATTGGCAGGACAAGGCATCTGCTTTCTCATTCTTGGATCCCGGGCGATAGGCTAGTATGAAAACGAAACTGTTAAAAAAAAAAAACTTTGGGCCGCTTGAATGGAGACCAAGTTCTTGTGGTCTGTCCAGATCACGAACGGATGAGTTACCCTCTCGAACCAGTGTCTCAAACCCTCAAGGGCCCACTTAACAGCCAAGAGCTCCCGGTTGCCTACATCGTATTTGGGTTCCAAGCGAGAACAGTTTGTAGAGAAAGGAGCATGGGTGCAGTTTCTTGTCGTCCTCGTTCCACTGTGAATGGACCGCCCCTGCTGGTGTCCACCTCTACCACAAAGGGACGAGTAGGATCAGGATGAATGAGGATGGGTCCAGAGATTAAATGTCCCTTGAGTTCCATGAATGCCCTGTCAGCCTCGGGAGTACAGCAAAAACAGCTCTGGGACTTACGGTTTAGGACCGTGCGAGGCACTGCCACCTTCACCAAAGTTGCGTATAAAACACCTGTAAAAATGGGCAAACCTCAGGAACTGCTGGACCTGCTTGAGTGAGGTGGGACGGGGCCAGTCGGCGACCACCTCAACCTTTACGGGGTCTATTTGCATGCCTACGGTAGATATATTGTGACCCAGGAAGGACAATTGTTATACTTGGAAATCACACTTCTCTATCGGGACATATAGTTGGCACTGCAGGAAGCTTCTCAGTACTTGGTGGAAGTGCAATGTGTGTTCTGGAAGCGATTTGAAGAAGATCCGGATATCTTTGAAATAACAAACGCGAACCGATTCAAAATATCCCTAAGACTGTCATTGACCAATGCATGAAAGACTACTGGTGAGTTCCATAATATGAAGGGCATGACTAAATACTCATAGTGACTAGGTGTGTTAATAAAGGCAGTTTCCCAAATATCTCCCTCCCTAATTCTCACCAGATTGTAAACGTTACGGAGGTCCAGATTGGTGAAGAATTGGGCCACTTGGGCCAACTCCAATGCAGAGGACATCAGGGGTAGGGGGTAACGATTCTTGATCGTAATCGGGTACAGTCCTCTGTAATCGATGCAAGGATGCAGGACTCCATCCATTTTACACATGAACAAGAAGCCTCAATCACCCACGTGGGTATAACCAATGAGGAGATGGCACGTGGGTACCTGCTTCTATAATCCAATGAGGAGATGGGAGAGGCAGGACTTTCAGTGCAATCTGCATCAGAAATAGAAAGGAGTTCTATTTTAGCCCCTGGGATCACAGAAGATCGTTGGCGCACGCGAGCAGTGTGGGTGCAATAATTGAATAACATGGATTTCTAAATTTACTTTGCAACGCTCGCGCACGCGACGTGTCCGGTCTGGTCAGTATGTAAGTATTCGGATAAAGAACTGAAGAAATGAAGAGATGTGACTAGAATTCTTACAGAAATTGAGAAACGTAATGATGACCAGGAGCAGTTAGTTTGCTTTTGTAACCTTTAGGATTTTGCTACCCAAACTATTGTGTCCTTGACATTTTTTTCCAAATTCCCAGTTGGGCTAAATGGACAGTTATATATTTTTTAAAGATTTAAATGTTTTATATACAGTTGAAGTCTGACATTTACATACACCTTAGCCAAATACATTTAATATCAGTTTATCACAATTCCTGACATTTAATCCGAATAAAAATTCCTTGTCTAAGGTCAGTTAGGATCACCACTTTATTTTAAGAATGTGAAATGTCAGAATAATAGTAGAGAGAATGATATATTTCAGCTTATATTTCTTCCATCACATTCCCAGTGGGTCAGAAGTTTACATACACTCAATTAGTATTTGGTAGCATTGCAGTTAAATGGTTTAACTTGGGTCAAACGTTTTGGGTAGCCTTCCACAAGCGTCCCACAATAATTTGTGATGGCCACTCCAATACCTTGACTTTGTTATCCTTAACTTCTTATGGCTGGGAAGCACTGTTTCCAAGTTCGGATGAAAAGTGTGCCCAGAATAAACTGCTTGCTACTCAGGCCCAGAAGCTAAGATATGCATATCATTAGTAGATTTGGATAATAAACACTCTGACATTTCAAAAACTGTTTGAATGATGTCTGTGAGTATAACAGAACTCATATGGCAGGCGAAAACCTGAGAAATATCCAACCAGGAAGTGGGAAATCTGAGGTTCTAGCTTTTACGGCTGAGTAGCAGGCAGCTTATTTAGGGCACGTTTTTCATTTCAAGCTACCCAATACTGCCCCCTACCCCAAAGAAGTTAAGCCATTTTGCCACAAATTTGGAATTATGCTTGGGGTCATTGTCCATTTGGAAGACCAAGCTTTAACTTCCTGACTAATGTCTTGCGATGTTGCTTCAATATATCCACATCATTTTCCCACCTCATGATGCCATCTATTTTGTGAAGTGCACCAGTCCCTCCTGCAGCAAATCACCCGCACAACATGATGCTGCCACCCCCTTGCGTCACAGTTGGGATGGTGTTCTTCGGCTTGCAAGCCTCCACATTTTCCCTCCAAACATAACAATAGTCATTATGGCCAAACATTTCTAATTTTGTTTCATCAGACCAGAGTACATTTCTCCAAAAAGTACAATCTTTGTCCCCATATGCAGTTGCAAACCGTAGTCTGGCTTTTTTTATGGCAGTTTTGGAGCAGTGGCTTCTTCCTTGCTGAGCGGCCTTTCAGGGTATGTGGATATAGAACTAGTTTTACTGTGGATATAGATACTTTTGTACCTGTTTTCTCCAGGTTCCTCCAGCACCTTTGCTGTTGTTCTGGGATTGATTTTCACATTTTACACCAAAGTACGTTCATCTCTAGGAAACAGAACGTGTTTCCTTCCTGAGTGGTATGATGGCTGTGTGGTCCCATGGTTTTTATACTTGCATACTATTGTTTGTACAGATGAACGTGGTACCTTCAGGCATTTGGAAAATGGTTCCAAGGATGAACCAGACTTGCGGGGGTTGGCTGATTTCTTTAGATCTTCCGATGATGTAAAGCAAAGAGGCACTGAGTTTGAAGGTATGCCTTGAAATACATCCACAGGAACACCTCTAATTGATACAAATTATGTCAATTAGCCTATAAGAAGCTTCTAAAGCCATGACATCATTTTCTGAAATTTTCCAAGCTGTTTAAAGGCACAGTCAACTTAGTGTATGTAAACTTCTGACCCACTGGAATTGTGATACAGTGAGTTATAAGTTAAATAATCAGTCTGTAAACAATTTTGTAAAAATGACTTGTGTCATGCACAATGTAGATGTCCTAACCGACTTGCCAAAACTATAGTTTGTTAACAAGAAACTTGTGGAGTGGATGAAAAACACATTTTAACGACTCCAACCTCAGTGTATGTAAGCTTCCAACTTCCATTGTATTTTATTTGAAATTATTTTCTTTTGCAATTTTGTACAAAATAAAAGCACATAAGAAAATTAAAACAATTCGGCTAACAGACATATGAAATTAAGTATTGCTTTGGCAAGGCTTGGAACAAGAATAGAGCAACAATGACAGTTACAACAATATGTTTTCCTAGTCAGTTTTCACAGTCAGTCTCTGTCCAGATGGTCCAGAAACGGACCCCAAACCTGTTGAGAAAGCTGCTGGAGGAGTTGGTCCTAAAAGGAAATTAATATTTTCCAAGTTAATGGTGTTTATGATTTCTGCTAGCCATCTACTGAAGCAAGGGGCAGAAAAAATGATTGAGTAAGGGGCGGAGCCAAAAAAAGATGAGTTATGGAACCCTCTGTGGCTTTACACCTGTCACACAGTGGGGAGACCTGTGGTAAATTTGATGTAATTTGGTTTTGGAGTCTACTAGTCATCCTTGAGATGACTAGTAGAGACATCTGTGTAGTTGGAGAA
The DNA here is from genome assembly GCF_018296145.1 of Oncorhynchus tshawytscha. NCBI lineage: Eukaryota > Metazoa > Chordata > Actinopteri > Salmoniformes > Salmonidae > Oncorhynchus > Oncorhynchus tshawytscha. The sequence goes on from NC_056452.1 coordinate 1,246,650, forward strand.
AAAAGAGACAAACTGTGAGATGAGGTGTTTTGAATTGGTGGGCGCTGTAGCAAATCACAAAACGAATGTTGTATAGGGAGGGTGTCAGCATTTAAAATGTTCCCTTTGATATAGTCTGACTTGTAAGTAACGGATAAAATTGAAGGTATTCTTTAATTGGATGAATGATGCTAATTTCTTATCTATGTATAAGTCTTCAATTGTGGCCACTCCCTTCTCCCTCCATTTAAAAAACACCTTATCAGACCGAGATGGAACAAAATAATGATTAAAGCATATCGCGTGTATACAGAGGTATCAGGCACCTTACAAACATGCTTAACTTGTTACGGCTAGGGGTTCCGCTATATTTAACTTTTGTACATTCACAAGTTCAATACACCAAATTAAAGCTTAATCAGGTTTAAAATTCTTAAAGAATTTCTCAAAGCGAAGTTATCGCCTGTCAGTTTGTTTGGGAACTCTGCTTTGGAGAAAAGCAAGGCTGGAAGAGAGGAATTCGTGACAGACTTGATTTCCATTTTTTGCCACTGGGGGGGCAACAATGTTCAACTTAACAGGGAAACCCAGTTGCCAGTACGATAATGCCCCGTCATTGGTAGACCAGTGATAATGCTTAAAGATGGGTAGGCCTAAGCAGCCGCTTTCCATGGGCTATTGCAAGTGGGCTTTACGAATACTGTGGTTTTTGAAACTCCAGACAAATGACACGATTGTCGAGTCCAAAGTCTTAACAAATTATTAGGTAAGAGAAATTGGGAGATTCTGGCAAAGATAAAGGACACTGGGAAGAAAAAAACATTTTTATGGCGTTAATGTGCCCCATCATAGAAAGAGGCAATATTTTCCAGCTGTCTATGTTTTGTTTTAGCTTTGCAACCAGTTCATTGTTGTTCAGCTTGAAGATGAGCTTTGGATTTATAGGTATTTTTAGTCCCAAGTAAGTTAAATGGTCATGCACCACTTTAAACGGTATCCTCTCTAGCTCACTTGTTGTAAAATTATCAGCGATACACATGAGATCCCTTTTTCCTCAATTTATTGAATAGCCAGATAGTTTGCCAAATGAATTAAGTCTGGTAACTACCAGTTGAGGGACAGAGGCTACTGGGTCCGAGAGGTATTAAAGCACATCGTCTGCATATAACGAAATATGACTTTCTATGTTTCCTACTTTAAGACCTTGGATACTAGGATGATCCCTTATTTGAATTGCTAGGGATTCAAGGGCAACAGCGAAGAGCAGAGGACTGAGTGGGCAACCCTGTTGGCCACATCTATGCAGTTCAAAGGGACTGGATTTGTCGCTGTCAGAATAGAGGATATTGGGCAGGTGTAGAGTATTTTGACCCAGGTGATAAATGAGTCGCCAAATCCAAATCGAGTGAGTTCTTCGCACATACAGGACCATTCTATTTGGTCAAATGCTTTTTGAGCATCTAGCGATATAACAGCCGCCTTGGAGCGCTTCCCCTGATTTGCATAATGAAAGTTCAGCAGCCTGTGCACATTGGAAAAGAGAATCTGCCGGGGATTAACCCTGTCTGATCCGGGTGAATAATGGTTGTTATGTGTTTGTTCAACCTATTAGCAAGCACTTTAGTGATATTTTTTTGCAAAATTAAGCAATGCTATTGGTCTATATATTGCAGGATCTATTGCCTCGCTACCATTTTTTTTAACAGAAGGCAGGTATTGGCTTCATACAATGATTTTGGCAAAATATTATTTTCTGTTGAATCAGTGATCATCCTGAGTAAGAGGGGAGCGAGAGCTTCACTGAAGGTTTTATTAAATTCACAGCCAAAACCATCCGGGCCTGCAGCCTTTCCAGTTGGGAAAGCTTTTATTGCCTCGATTACCACTGTTGTGACATTTGAGTTCAATTATTTTTTGGTGTAATCATCAGGTTTTGGCAGGCTGATAGAATCAAAGTAGGCTAATACATCAGAACCAGAAGCATCAGATACGTCATCAGAGCGCACAACAGAACATTGTACTGTCTACACTCGGTTTGTTGTTTTTATGAAAACATTTTCATTGAATTGATTTTAATCACAACTAAAGTTTTGTTGCTAAGGATTTCACGAAGCGGTTAGCCTTTATGGCTGGGACTGCAAGTTTGTGTTCCTTTTTTTGCGTGAATTCTGTGAGTGCAAGCTGGTTGTACGACAGACAAATGTTGTCACCGTGGGAAAGATTCATTGTTACATTTTTGTAAAACAACTGGTTGCTGTAGAGCCAACCTGGATACTAAGGAAATCCTGAGGGAAATCGATGAGTACCAACAGCTTTACGCTATGGAGGAACAACAGACTCCATCATGGAAAGATCCGACAACCTCACAAAATAACTTTAACATGACAAAAAAAGAAAAACGGATTCATCTACAGACAAGGACGATTTTACTTACCATTGAAGTAGGGGCTCTGGCTGGAATCCATGCAACACTGGAAACGTTGTGTGCAGAGGTAGCAGGGCTGAGGGGGGAGTTCGGAGTTCAGCCAGAGTGAAATTGTCATGCTCCAAAGAGAAAACAAGATACTCACAGCCAAGGTAAAAATCCACGATTCCAACATGGATTATCTACTCAGGAGTCGCTACTAGACATACAAAGTCGTGGGATCTGTGAAAATCTATTTTTTTCTGGGATTCCTGAGGACACATCCAATAATCCCGAGGGAGCGATCAGAGAATTCATACAATCTGCCTTGAAACTTCCTACAGAGACTGTAAACAAGGTGGCTTTCCACCGAGTAAACAGAGTTGGAGCTCGGAGTGACAAGACCAAGGGTCCCTGACCGATCATCGCAAATTTGAACACTACCAACAAAAGGAGCTGATCAAAAGCAGAGGAAGGGAGCTTAATGTGTTTATTGTTTGTCTATCTTTTTTATGTATTTGTCTACAAGTTTATACATGTTTACAACAAGCAAGGGGAAGATATCAGAATAGAGGCATTGGGGAATAATAATATATTCTACGGAATACATTTGTACTGTAGTGTAATGCAAGGTCTCTTTCATGATCGTGTGAAAACGTCAATTGCTTTGGAAATGCTGGGATGTGGTTTTCAATTATGTTAAAGGTAATTATGATGCAACTATGATAGTGATACGATATGGATTACAATTATCATTATGAACATTAACGTTATACACACTACATGTTACACACAGACGATCAACCATGCAAATTGGCAGAGTTATTATTTATTTGGACATCACACATTTGGAGATCACACATTTATTTGGACGTCACACATTCTATTCTCTTATGGACTCTTATAGACATCGTACACACTCTCACTAAATCACATCCAATATCATACACATTAACCTACTCAGAATTACTACACACATAATATCTTGTCTCAATATCCTAACATCTGTGGCATTGGCAAGGGAATAAAACAAATATTGCTAGAACCTATTTTTTAAATTCTAAATATCAGACATTTGAAAGCTCTAGTTTTGACTGTCATTAATACCTCTGATGGCAGTAACTTCATAAGCACTAATTATGGTAAATTTAGACTGAGAATAGTGTCTAGTTATGGTAAGGGGTGAAATAAGTATAGCCAGTTATAATTTTAATGGTTTAGCTGATTATAAAAAAAGAAGGTCAGTCTTTACATGACTAAAAGAAAGGGAATATAACATATACTGTTTACAGGAAACTCACTCTACATTCTTAGATGAAGTTGCGTGGAAAAAGGAATGGGGGTTGCGTGGAAAAAGGAACTCAAATTTTCTGTCATGGACAAAGGAACTCAAAGGGTGTGAGTATATTAATTAACAAAAATGTTGATATGAATGTGCAAATAGTCAGGAATGATTCGCAAGGAAGGTGTATCCTATTAAATATGAAAGTGGATGAAAATGAGATTTGGCTCATTAATCTATTTGGTCCAAATCAGGATGATCCATACTTCTTCAAAAACATTAATACCAATTTATTGAACTTACAGGCAACAAATGATCTAATCATTATGGTAGGAGACTATAACACAGTGTTATTAAGTACCTCAATGGATCGTAAAGGTAATCACTCTACAAACTATCATCACCGTGCCTTAACCTCTCTGAGCACGGAACCCGGTAGCAGCGGGCTGAAATTCCACAACATACGGTGATCGCTACATAAATAGTCATATTAAGCATTCATGAAAATACAAGTGTCTCACATGTATCGAAAGCCTAGAATCTTGCTAATCCAACTGCGCTGTCAGATTTAAAAAAGGATTTACTGCGAAAGAATACGATGTGATTATCTGAGGATAGAGCTCCATAAAAAAAACAATTACAACCAGCACAGGCGTAACATAATCACTAACTGCATTAAAATAAAATAGTTTACCTTTGACGATCTTCATCTGTTTGCAATCCCAATGCTCATTGTTACACAATGAATGATCTTTTGTTTGATAAAATCCGTTTTTATAGCCTAACACGAAACATTTTGTGGACCGCTTGTGTCGTGAAATCCGTCTCATTCCATTTTCGACGACACATTTGAGGTAAATACCCACACAGAACGTGACTTTTCCAGTCATGTTTGGTTTCACTGCAATCAACTGGTTTGTTTGTAACACAACCAAACCTGATGGGTCATTTCACAGGGCGTATTGACTGAAAGAAACCGATTTGAAGACAACAAGTAATGACATCATTGTGCACCAATGATTTGCCCGCTGTTTCGTTGATTGACTGTATTTTAACCCAATGACCACTGATCATCTTGAAATCTAGCTGGGTAGATAGCCAATGAGCTGAGCTCATGTTTGTGTTGCAAGACCAACCCATGTAGTAAACTCCGGCGTAAAGAGAGTAATTCGCTATTGAAGTTTCATACCGGAAGGAGCAACACATATTATGCACAGCGTTGTTTCGCATATTCAGCTGTTTATATATCAATCATTATGGCGGCTAAGTCAGGGAAAGCTAAATCTAAGTCTAGATATACAGATGTACACACAATTTTAGAATAAATTGATCGGGAAAGTGAGACAGAGATTGGTTGTATGATGATTCAATTAGCGATGAAGTGGAGGAATATTTTTTGAACGGGAGAGGACATCGTTTTGGACTGGTAAGTTCTTCTCATGCTAATGCCCTTGTTTGAAATTAATAATATAAAATATTATTTGTGATATTTTTTAAATTTTAGAAGCAATATACAGTATAAACGTGTAATGTCATGAAGTGTGAGATGCGTGTGTCTGCCGCCCCACCCTTGTCACGACTTCTCCCGAAGTCGTTGCCTCTCCTTGTTTGGGCGGTGCTCGGCGGTTGACGTCACCGGCCTTCTAGCCATCATTGATCCATTTTCCATTGGTTTTGTCTTGTCTTCCCACACACCTGTTTTCAATCCCATTCATTACCTGTTGTGTATTTAACCCTATGTTTCCCCTTATGTCTTTGTCAGAGATTGTTTTATGTCAAGTGTTGTTTTTTATTGTATAGGTGCGAGACGAGTCCTCGTACCCATGTTCATTTATGTATGTACGTATTTAGTGTTTGGAGCATGTTAACCTCTTAAGTGGACTTATATTAAAATACTCCATTTACACTCCGTTTGACTCTCCCGCGGCTGACACCTTTACACACGACTTTGACAACCCCAACCCACATGAAATAGCCAATTTGAGGCTGTTGAGGGGAGGGCAGGCCCACAACAATGGCCAAAGTGAAATGGAGACAGTAGATACAGCTGGTCTGTTGTAATATAATAAAGACAGCAGATCTAGCTGGTCTGTCATAATATATTCAACCTTATGTTCACTGTACTCATATATATATATATATATATATCTGTTTATTATACCTGTTGATACAGGGCTCATATGTGAAACTATTCTAACTGAACATTACCTTTCACAGTGACACTGACTCTGAATGGCAGCCCCCAGGGCCAAGGTGTCCATCCCCCACTGAAGCTGGTTCATCAAGCTCCTGCCACAAGTGGTGTTCATCTGCTCAAATTTATTTCTGCAGGCATGGATGTGCTTCAGGGCCAAAAGGGCACAGCATGGAGGCTTCACTGTGTTGTTTGCTAAATTAAGTCCCCCATCACCTGCACCACATGCTTGGTGACCCTCTGCTTTACAGCAGAAAGAGACTGCTATGGCACCTGGCATCAGCAGCACAATATTGTGTAGAGCATTGGCAAAGTGGGTGGGGTTATATCCTGCCTGTTTGGCCCTGTCCGGGGGTCTCATCAGATGGGGCCACAGTGTCTCCTGACCCCTCCTGTCTCAGCCTCCAGTATTTATGCTGCAGTAGTTTGTGTCGGGGGGCTAGGGTCAGTTTGTTATATCTGAAGTACTTCTTCTGTCTTATCCGGTGTCCTGTGTGAATTTAAGTATGCTCTCTAATTCTCTCTCTCTCTCTCTCTCTCGGAGGAGGACCTGAGCCATAGGACCATGCGTCAGGACTACCTGGCATGATGACTCCTTGCTGTCCCCAGTCTACCTGGCCTTGCTGCTGTTCCAGTTGCAACTGTTCTGCCTGAGGCTATGGAACCCTAAACTGTTCATATTTACTCTTGAGGTGCTGTCCTGTTGCATCCTCTACAACTACTGTGATTATTATTATTTGACCCTGCTCGTCATCTATGAATGTTTGAACATCTCGGCCATGTTCTGTTATAATCTCCACCTGGCACAGCCAGAAGAGGACTGGCCACCCCTCATAGCCTGGTTCCTCTCTAGGTTTCTTCCTAGGTTTTGGCCTTTCTAGGGAGTTTTTCCTAGCCACCGTGCTTCTACACCTGCATTGCTTGGTGTTTGGGGTTTTAGGCTGGGTTTCTGTAAAGCACTTTGAGATATTAGCTGATGTAAATAAATTAGATTTTATATAAATCTATTTGATTTGATAGAGGACTGAGGGTCTTCCAAATATTGAAAGTGTGTAAATAGTTACCCATGTTATTTTCTAAATGTATTTTGTTTTCCTTTTTTTTTCTCCATTTTTTTTTTTTGGGGGGGTGTTAGAATACCATTTTGGCATTTTGTATATAGTTATTTGTTTCAAAAGGAGTTAAACAAGGGTTTCCGCTGTCACCATATCTATTCATTATGGCCATTGAAATGCTAGCTATTAAAATAAGATCCAATAACAAAACAAAGGTGTCCATGTATGCCGATGACTGAAGTTTTATATTAAGTCCACAAGCTAGATCCCTGTCTCATTGAAGATCTAGATAACTTTTCTGTACTCTCTGGACTAAAACCTAATTACGATAAATGTACAATATTAAGTATTGGATCTTTAAAAAATACAACCTCTACATTATCCTGCTGTTTACCTATAAAATGGTCTGATGGTGTAGTAGACATACTCAGTATTCATATCACCGAATATCTAAATGAGCTCTCCACAATGAATTTCAAGAATTTCAATAGAAAACGTGTAAAAATAGACAAGATCCTGCAACCATATCTCAGTCACTCACTTACTTTTGGCGCTGCCTACTTCTGATGGTTCATTTTTCAAATCATATGAGCAAAAAATATTTTGCTTTATCTGAGACGCTAAACCAGACAAAATTAAACTTGTCTACTTATATAATGAATTCGAGGTGGGTGGGTTGAGATTATTAAATATAAAAGCACTAAACCTCTGTAAAAGCTTTACTCATACAAGTTTTATTTGAACCCTAAATGGTTCTCAAGTAGATTACTAAGAAAAGCTCATCCATTGTTTAAAAATGGCCTTATGCCTTTGTGCAGATTACCGTGTCTCATTTTAGATTAATTGAAAATGATACTTTTTTCAAAGTATCTCTCTTTTTCAAACAAGCATTGCAGAGCTGGCTACAATTTAAATTTCATGCTCAATCCAAGAGTACAACCAATTGATTACAGCATTACCCGAAAAATGGAGGAGGCAGGTGACTGCGGGAGGAGGTAGGGAACTGGTCTGTCTGCCCAATATAAAGCATGAAAACTGGAGGAGGAATAAAAATAGCATAAATAGGAAAATATACCCATTTCATTTGAGGACCAGGATGTTGACAACTGAAGAACACGCACATATATGTAATAGTGCCAGGCATGCACACAAACATATACAGTTGGCATTGCAGTTATGATTTTAGTTGTCCTTGATGTTCTTTGTTTTAAATGTATTATTTTGTTTTATAATTTCTTTGCATTGTTGTTTGCTGTTTTCTTCTTGTTACGGTTTTCTTCCGTCGAAAGATAGTCAGACCAAAATGCAGCGTGGTAAGTTAGATACATATTTAATGATGAAGAAAAAACGAACAAAACAAAACAACAAATGTAAAAACCTAAACAGTCTATCTTGTGCTAAACACACACAGAGACATGAACAATCACCCACAAACACACAGTGAAACCCGGGCTACCTAAATATGGTTCCCAATCAGAGACAACGAGAATCACCTGACTCTGATTGAGAACCGCCTCAGGCAGCCAAAATACTAAGACCAGGGCATGACAGAACCCCCCCCCCAAGGTGCGGACTCCCGGCCGCACACTAAAACCCATAGGGGAGGGTCCGGGTGGGCGTCTGTCCACGGTGGCGGCGGGGAAGCTCGGGACTGAGGGGAAGCTCAGGACTGAGGGGATGCCTAGTACCGAGAGGAAGCCCAGTATTGAGAGGAAACTCAGGCAGGTAGTAGGCGGATCTGGAGGATCATGGCTGACTGGCGGATCTGGAAGATCATGGCTGACTAGCGAATCCTGGCTGACTGGTGGATCCTGGCTGAATGGCGGACCTGGAAGATCCTGGCTGACTGGTGGATCCTGGCTGACTGGCGGATCTGGAAGATCATGGCTGACTGGCGGATCTGGAAGATCCTGGCTGACTGGCGGATCCTGGCTGACTGGCGGATCCTGGCTGACTGGCGGATCTGGAAGATCCTGGCTGACTGGCGGCTCTAGCTGCTCCATGCAGACAGGCGGCTCTGGTTGCTCCATGCAGAGACTGACAGCTCTGGCTGCTCCATGCCGACTGACGGCTCTGGCTGCTCCATGCCGACTGACGGCTCTGGCTGCTCCATGCCGACTGGCAGCTCTGGCTGCTCCATGCAGACTGGCAGCTCCATGCAGACTGGCAGCTCTGGCATCTCCGGCTGCTCCATGCAGACTGGCAGCTCCGGCTGCTCCATGCAGACTGGCAGCTCTGTCTGCTCCATGCAGACTGGCAGCTCTGGCTGCTCCATGCAGACTGGCGGCTCTGGCTGCTCCATGCAGACTGACAGCTCTGGCTGCTCCATGCCGACTCTGGCTGCTCCATGCCGACTGGCGGCTCTGGCTGCTCCATGCAGACAGGCGGCTCTGGCTGCTCCATGCAGACTGACGGCTCTGGCTGCTCCATGCCGACTGACGGCTCTGGCTGCTCCATGCCGACTGGCGGCTCTGGCTGCTCCATGCCGACTGGCGGCTCTGGCTGCACAATGCAGACTGGCAGCTCTGGCTGCTCCATGCAGACTGGCAGCTCCATGCAGACTGGCAGCTCTGGCATCTCCGGCTGCTCCATGCAGACTGGCAGCTCTGGCTGCTCCATGCAGACTGACAGCTCTGGCTGCTCCATGCAGACTGGCAGCTCTGGCTGCTCCATGCAGACTGGCAGCTCCATGCAGACTGGCAGCTCTGGCTGCTCCATGCAGACTGGCAGCTCTGGCTGCTCCATGCAGACTGGCAGCTCTGGCTGCTCCATGCAGACTGGCAGCTCTGGCTGCTCCATGCAGACTGGCAGCTCTGGCTGCTCCATGCAGACTGGCAGCTCTGGCTGCTCCATGCAGACTGACAGCTCAGACTGCTCCATGCAGGCTGGCAGCTCAGGCTGCTCCATGTAGACTGACAGCTCTGGCTGCTCCATGCAGGCTGGCAGCTCTGGCTGCGCTGAACATGCGGGAGACTCCGGCAGCGCAGGATAGGAGGAAGGCTCTGGCTGCGCTAAACAGGCAGGAGACTCCAGCAGCGCTGTAGAGGAGGAAGGCTCTGACAGCGCTGAACAGGCGAGGTGCACTGAAGGCCTGGTGCGTGGTGCTGGCACTGGTGGTACTGAACCGAGGACACGCACAGGAAGCCTGGTGCGGGGAGCTGCCACCGGAGAACTGGTGTGTGAAGGTGGCACAGGATGGACCGGACCGTGAAGGTGTACTGGAGAGCCTGAGAGCAGGAATGGCACAGGACGTGCAAGGCTGGGTAGGTACACAGGAGGCCTAGTGCGTGAGGCTGGCACACTCTTCACCAGCCGACTAACACGCACCTCAGGATGAGTATGGAGCGCTGACCCAGGTGCCATCAAATCCCCGACACGCTCCGTCAGACGAATATCACACCTAAAGCACCAAACTAGCAACTCCCTCATAACTCTCTCCTCCACTTTCCCCATTAACTCCTTCACAGTCTCTGCTTCACTCACCTCCAACACCGGCTCTGGTTCTGGTCTCCTCCTTGGCTCCTCACGATAAACAGGGGGAGTTGGCTCAGGTCTGAACCCTGACTCTGCCACACTCTCCCTGAGCCCCCCAATACATTTTTGGGGCGGACTCTCGGGCTTCCATCCGCGTCGCCGTGCTGCCTCTTCATACCAGCGCCTTTCCGCTTTCACCGCCTCCAGTTCTTCTTTGGGGCGGCGATATTCTTCAGGCTGTGTCCAGGGTCCTTTTCCGTCCAATATCTCCTCCCACGTCCAGAAGTCCTGTGATCGCTGCTCCTCACGATAAACAGGGGGAGTTGGCTCAGGTCTGAACCCTGACTCTGCCGCACTCTCCCTGAGCCCCCCCCAAGAAATTTTTGGGGCTGACTCTCGGGCTCCCTTCTACGCCGCCGTGCTTTTCTCTTCGACTCCATTCTCCTATAGCCCTCTTCGCACTGCTCCAGCGAATCCCAGGCGGGCTCCGGCACTCTCTCTGGGTCGACCGCCCAACTGTCTATTTCCTCCCAAGTCGTATACTCTATACTCTTGCTGTCCATAACATCCTCCCATGTCCATTCCTGTCCACGCTGCTTGGTCCAGTTGTGGTGGGTGATTCTGTTACGGTTTTCTTCCGTCGAAAGAGAGTCGGACCAAAATGCAACGTGGTAAGTTAGATACATATTTAATGATGAAGAAAAAAAACAAACAAAAAAAAACAAACCAACAAACGTAACAACCTAAACAGTCTATCTTGTGCTAACACACACAGAGACATGAACAATCACCCACAAACACACAGTGAAACCCAGGCTACCTAAATATGGTTCCCAATCAGAGACAACGAGAATCACCTGACTCTGATTGAGAACCGCCTCAGGCAGCCATAGACTATGCTAGACACCCCTACTCAGCCACAATCCCAATACCTACTAAAACCCCAATACAAAAACACAACACAAAATAAACCCATGTCACACCCTGGCCTGACCAAATGAATATAAAAACACAAAATACTAAGACCAGGGCGTGACACTTCTGTCTTTTCCTTTTTTTCTCTTTACTTCATTCTCTTGGTTGTTGGTGCATTGGGGGGGTTCATGGGAGTGGGGAATGGAATTAATAGTTTTTTATTTTTAATCTGAGGGGGGGTGTCTCAAATGGTTGAGGGACAGCTATTGGGGAACTGTGGGGGGGATCTTGGAGGGTTCGGGTTCACGTTTTTTGGCCTGGTGGTAGATCTGTCAACGTGCCCTTGAGCAGGGCATTATCCCTGGATGCTTCTGTGTGTTGCTCTGAATGGGAATCTGTTGGATGACTGGTATGATGTAGTTGTAGAGCGACTTGTATGTTTCAAATATTCAATTAATTTAAAAAAAGAAAAAAAAGAACCAGAAGCATCCGATCTGGAAGAATATAACAGTAAAATTCTTTAAAGCAGTTGTTTATCTTTTAAGGATCTGTCAGCAAAGTGCCTGCCTTAGACCATATTTTATGGATTGCTCTATTAGTTTGTGCACCCTTAAGTTGTCTAGCCAGCAACCTTTCCGAATCATACTTAGGTAGCCTGGGTTTCGCTTTTGAGTTGTGGGTGTTTGTTTCCGTGTGAGTGTTTGTTGAAACACGGTACTGTTTCGGTTATTGTAGAATCAGATACCACTCCTGTGTCATTATTCTTGAGGAACTCATTCAACTTGGCTGTCATGGGGTCAATGAATGCTTGGTTAGTGAGCAAGGAGGGGTTAAAACACCAACTGTAATTCTGTTTTGGTGAAGAAAGATTGAGGGGCAACATAATTGGACTAATTGGACTATGGTGTTTCAAATTAAGCACATTGGTTATCAGTATGGAATTTATTAGGAAGTAGTCGATTCTAGAATAAGACTTGTGAAAATGAGAGTAGAATGTGTAGTCTGTCTGTGGGATGTTGCAGTCTCCAGATGTCCACTAGATTCCTGGATTTGATTAGATTATTTAGAACATGGACAGAGGTGATATTTGAAGGGGTACGTGTAGACAGTTTCTCAAAATATGGATCAAGGTAACAATTTCAATTGCCTCCAATTATTAGATTAGTGGAACTAAGGTCTGGGAGCAAATCAAGAACATTACGAAAGAAATGTGGGTAGTCAATGTTAGAGCCATAGACGTTCAATAGGGTGACAGGTAAAGAATGAATGTTCCCTGTTCCCTGATACAATGATGTGCATACCGTGTGGGTCTGTAGACATAGAGGAGAGTTGAGAAGGGGTGTTAGTAGAGAATTAGTGACACCTCAGGAATTGGAGGAGAAGGGTGAACGATAAACTTGAGAAATCTAGTTGGATCTCAGATGTCACACCGTGGCTTTTATGTATGTTTCTTGCAGGACAATTCTTTCAGCATCAAGTGCTTAAATACCATGTCCCTTTTGCGCGTGTGCCCGAGATGTTCACATTCCACTAGACTAATGTGACAGCCTTAAAAACTGACTGCTTCTTGAGATCGTTTCCTGACATTTATATCCAAGAGCATTTCAAATAAAACATCTTAACAGCATGTACAAATTAAAATAAAACTTCTGGCAGCAGAAAACAAAAACCAAACACAGTAACAGACCCCATCATTCAAAAAATGAAGTTTGATATGACTGAAAAGAATGTCTCAGAGATGAATACCTGAAATGCACCTTTATTTAATCTCATGCGTGGTAATAACAACAGTCCATGTATATAGGACTTGCATCCTTGGCACAATAGAGTTATTATATTCTACTCTATCCATAGGCTTCATTAATGCCATTCAGACTTGAAGTTGATACAACAACTATGATAACTGAGGTTCATAGAATGGTATGAATATTAGGTCAGAATCTAAAGTTTTAGGGTCCATACACAGATCGGCTACATACTGTAGCATCCATAGGCATACAGTTATTTTTATCCTCCACTACAAAATGAGCAAGTAAATAGTTACCTAGCCAAGCTTACACAAGCTAGATTCTTTATATCCACTGTTTCACAAGACGAGAGCCTGGTTTGCTGGTTCTCAGGAGTCCCTAAAACATTAAACAACACAAATTATAAATTCATTCTCCTTTCATAACACCAGCTAGCTAGCTGGCTAATGTTAGCTAGTCAGATAATATACGAAAATTGCTATTTAGCATGTTAACTGACATATTCCTTTCAATTGTACATTTTTTGCTTGACTCGTTATGACTTTATAACTACTTACATTTGGTTCCACTGTAATGTTTTGTCAGCCATCTTTGTTGAAGAAAGCCCCAGTGACGGGTGGCTCGTCTCAAATTCGTCATTGGAACCACTCGATATGATGGGTCATATAAAAACCTTGGGACCCAAATGCATAATGAATGCTCTAACTCCCCCTTGTAGTGGTCTGGAGAACTTAAGCCATGATGCTGGGTAACTCTAAGTCCCGTGGTGCAACCACTGTAGGTGTGTTCTAACTTTTGACTGGTACTGTATGTAAATTAGATATTTCTGTATTACATGTTTTATACATTTGCAAACATTTCCCCTCCCCCCAAAATGTACTTTGTCATTATAGGGTATTGTGTGTAGATGGGTGAGAGAAAAAAAATTGAATTCAGGCTGTGGAGTAAGTCAAGGGGTATGAATAATTTAAGTAATGCAATGGTAATAGACAATAAAAACACCAGGAACTTCAATAATCAGGCTAGGCTACAAACAGTACAACTGCATACTTGCTTTGTCACTTTCTCTTCTCAAACGCGTCTTTGTATTTTAGCGCTGCGCTAAATCCAGTCCATGGAAATACAGTAGTATTTACATCGTATTTACTATTCCGAATTGCTACTCACCATATTCTGCATCTCTTCTTATCATTTATCAGAAAACAGTGGAATTGTGCCTTCTTCACTTGATTTAGTGTGTAACATTCAGGCAGGGGACGGACACCAGCACCAGCTCCTTCTCTCTCTAAAAAAACTTGAATATGTGTCATCATTCTCCATATTAGGGCATATTGTGATGTCTTTATGCGCAGTTGTGACCGATCTCCACTGCTGTGGCAGTCGGCTACGTAAAATAATGATATAATCGCTAATGTTTGAGGTGACAAGTACATATTTCCTGACTTAAAACAAATAGTACATTTGACAAAAATAGCTGATTCGGCTGTACGCTTTCACTAAAACAACGAGTTTGTCCACAGTTTTCAGATTTCTCAATGATGAATTCACTGTCAACAGAGCAGAGCGAGGCTTGCATCCAGCAACATGAGTCACATGTCCCGTTTTTGCAGCTGTTTCAGAACGGCACTACAGGAAGGTCGAGGAGGGAGGGCAAACTCCACGGAACTAGTTTCAATATATGGAATCACTTTGAAGTTCCTGGATTTTGGGTAAACGTCTCCTTTAAATAACTATCAAAACAGTATAATTTGGCATCTGAGATTTATTTATCAAAAATAACTGACAGCTTAAACTGTTTTTGGCAACAGCTTAGCATAAAACATTGCTTCAGATGGGAGTTACACCATATATACAAAAGTTTGTGGAGACCCTTTCAAATGAGTGGATTCTGACATTACAGCAACACTCGTTGCTGACAGGTGTATAAAATCGAGCACACAACCATGCAATCTCCAATAGGCCATGATCAAAAAGAACAGACTGGAGATCTTACATCTAGACAAAAAGGAAATCTTCACTTGAGTATTCCACACAGAAACAAACCCTCTTCCCCTCCTTCTTGTAGCATTATGATATGGGATTAAGTTCTTCCGACTGGCATGGAAGTGGCAAGAGCCTTCAGAGGTGTAATGATAATTAGGAGTCTGAAAATAGGGTATTTGACACAGTGTTCAACGTGGACAAAACTGACAGGGAAGCATCAGAGCATTCGACAATTCACATTTTATTGCAAAAGTAACACCATTCTCGTGACGAAGAAAACGTGGACAGGTTCTTTGCATAGTGACGCTAGTGTGAAGTGTTTTCGAAGAAGTTGCGGCTTGCAGTGCAGCTTTACTAACATCGGATCGGCTCTTTCCACTCCTGAGAACTGACAACGTGAATATGCTAACTCTAGGCTGTAGCCAGAAGTAACAAATGGACTATTGTGGATTCTGTCGCCATGGGCCTTCAGACACATCTCTAGATAAGGGTAATTTGACCCAAATATAAACTTTGAAATTGAAAGGAAATTCACAAGCACCACAATGCCTACTTCACCAATGATATACCAAGGTTTTCCAGCACACCACTTTTGGCCTGCAACAGTAACTATGTTGCCTATATAGTACTTCAAACAATGTATAGGCAGCTTTCTTAGGATTCAAACCCTCTCAAACAGCCTGATTCCTACTCTTAGAGGAGTTGCTCACACAATGTGAATTGTACTGCAAAAAGTTAAAATAATGATTTCTTCACACAAACAACACTAATGTAACGGTTTTCTTGACTTGAAGGAGAGGCGGACCAAAACGCAGCTTGGTTTCTATTCATGGTTCTTTAAGAAAGACTCTACACATGAACAGACTAACAAACCGTGAAAACCTAAACCAGCCCTATCTGGTGCAAACACAGAGACAGGAACAATCACCCACAAAACCCAACACCAAACAGGCTACCTAAATATGGTTCCCAATCAGAGACAATGACTAACACCTGCCTGTGTTTGAGAACCATATCAGGCCAAACATAGAAATAGACAAACTAGACATGTAACATAGAATGCCCACTCAGATCACACCCTGACCATAGAAACATACAAAGCAAACTATGGTCAGGGTGTGACAACTAAGACATTATCCCATTCCACTACCTTAAGCTTTTTTTTATTATAAGAAAGCAGCTTTTATACTTACATGACAATCATCAGGCTTAAATTCACCTTTTATAATAAAGCATTACATGCATAATCGCATTTGCGGTCACTTTTGATAATGGTGTTTTTCCGCTAATGGAACATTTGTTCTAATGTGCGATGTGCACATTGCTGTGCTTATAATGTGAAGAAATAGCCTAATAGTTTATCAACATTTTAAGCTAAACATTTTGATCTGTTATGTAATCCACATTACGTAATAAAAGGTGTTTTGATGCTACTGGTTGTATTAATTTGGGATCTATTGCATCCCACAACTGTCCCAGACTATGTTTTGAAATATTTATTTCACGCACAGAACAGATAAACTTTTATACTATGCGGGATAGTAGTTTGACATAGGCTGCTGTTTTTGGTGTACACCTAGCGGCAGGTAACTTGGTCACGAAAATCAGAAAAGCAATCAAATTAATCGTTTACCTTTGATGAGCTTTGGATGTTTTCACTCACGAGACTCCCAGTTAGACAGCAAATGTTCCTTTTGCTCCATAAAGATATTTTTTATATCCAAATACCTCTGTTAGTTTGATGCGTTATGCCTAGGAATTTTCCGGTCACGACAACGCAGACAAAAATTCCAAATTATATCCATAATATCGACAGAAACATGGCAAATCTTTTTTATAATCAATCCTCAAGGTGTTTTTCAAATATCTATTCGATAATATATCAACCGGGACAGTTGGCTTTTCACTAGGACCAGGACAAAAAATGGCTACCTCTGTTTAGCGCAAAAATCACACAGAGCCAACAACTGACCAATTACGCAATGTGGACGTTTAAGCTCAGTCTTCAAAATAAAGGCCTGAAACTACGTCTAAAGGCTGTAGACACCTTAGGGAAGCCACAGAAAAAGGAATCTGGTTGATATCCCTTTCAATGGGCAATAGGCATGCATAGAAAGACCTTTTTGTATACGGTATTTAATTTGTTTTGATGTGAGGTATACTGTGATGATTTATGTAGTTAGTTGTTATTGAGGACTTAGTAAGAGTTGATACGCTTTAAGTTCTGTGGTAAAATAATTGTTATATTGATGGTATGTTTAATACTGGGTTGACGCTACACTTGAATGAACGGACAAACATTGCGTGACAAAAGTCACTTGAGTTCACTGAACTCCTTTACCGGGCTGGACTCTTTTTAGGCCCGAGGTACAGGACATTTCTGGAGGAACCAGAACTCATTGTGTTATATTATTATATGTGTGTGTGTAATCATTGTTGTTGCTAATACAACCCATGCAAAATAATATAGTTGTCTTTGAAGTTCTTTCCAATGTTTTAAGGGTTTATGAAAAGTTTATTTCCATCCTGACTTTTACATAAGTCCTTTGTATTGGTGTAGACTTGACGGACCAGATGGGACTCATTCCCACCCAAACTAAAAGGAGAAACCAATGTTTTCTCTGGTAGGCACAACCTACCTGGCACCCCTATAAATAATAACCTCAAGTCAAAACCGTTACAACATACCTGAAGGAAACATTTTGACATTTGCCGTATGGTTGATGAGAAACTCCATATTGCAAATGTACGGTCCCTTACTAGATGTCAAATTTCCAAGAAAAACTCTCACACACACACACAGCTAGGACAGAGGGACACAGTGTGGGGCTTAGAGACACACAGAGCCTGCAATAGTTACCTTTGTTCAAACTATTAAAGAACCATCAGACCTAGAGCTCTGAAACTTTAGAAACCTGTTCTAGAACTCAGGTTGATAGTGCATGGTGAGTTATATGGCTCTAGAAGATCCTGGAACCGAGAACCGAGAAACAGCCTTGTACATTTGCAATAACTTCAGTTCATTTTGACCATTATGAAAATGACATCATTTAGAAAAGTCCCATAGTCGCAATGGAAAGCATGGGAAAAAATGATTTTCAGCACCAATTAAGGTCGTTGCTTGGGCACCGAATAACCTATCAAGCCGAAACTCGGGATTCAGGGTCGCCTCACATAGGTCTACACATAAAGTCAGAGCTGAACCCACAGCTAGAACGTAACAACATTTTTTACGTTTGTATTATGGTTTAAAACCTGTTAGGGCTAGGCAGAATACTGCCCCCTTTGGATGAATTGCGTGCCCATAGTAAACTGAAAAGAAATCTGTCCAAAATTGCTAACATATGCATATAATAATAATTATTGGATAGAAAACACTCTAAAGCTTCTAAAACCGTTTGAATTATGTCTGTAAGTATAGCAGAACTCACAGGGCAGTCAATCTCCCAAACTATTTTTGGAGTACTGAAAGTTGGGGCAACTTTGACGTCATCGCCCCCACCCTTCCCAACCAGCTATGGATCTGGAGACACTTTCTATGTCTTCCACTAGATGTCCTCATTCAGTACAGCGTTTAATTGTGCAAATCCCGTGAGTTTTGACCCTTTGGTAGGCAAAAGAGTGAGTGTCGCGAGAAAATACATGGTGACTAGAGCGCGCTTTTGGAACAGACCTTCCTTTGTTCCAGAATGCCTGAGAAGAAGCATGATTGTCCGATAGATTTGAGAATTGTTTTGTACGTTTAGAACATCCTAAAGCTTGATTCTGCACTTAGTTTGACCAGTTTAGTTGACATATAATATGTCATTTTGAAGTTTTGATGCGCAACTGTTCGGGACCAGAAGTATTTTGGATGCATTTCAGCTGGAACTCATAGCATATGCTACTATAAAGGCACACGAACTGAAACCAAACGTTATATTAGGTAAGTATGACTCCTTCCACTACATTCTGATCGAAGACCATCAAAGGTAAGGGAATATTTATGTTGTAATTTTGTATTTCTGTTGACTCCAACATAGCGGAGAAATATTGCTTACGTCTGAGCGCCGTGTCAGATTACTACATAGTGAACTAATTCTGTAACGTTAAAAATAAATGTGGCACAGCGGTTGCATTAAAAGCAGTGTATCTTTCTAACTATATGTAGAACATGTATATTTAGTCAAAGTTTATGATGTTTATTTCTGTTATCTGGCGGCTCTATCTATAATTTCTCCGGACATTTTTGAGTATTTTCTGAACATGAAGTCAATGTAAACGGAGATTTATGGATATAAATGGCATATTATTGAAAAAAAACAAATGTACTGTGTAACATGTCCTATTACTGTCATCTGATGAAGATTTTCAAAAGGTTAGTGAATGATTTATTTTTTAATCCTGCTTTTATAATTTTATATTTTCTGGGACAAAATGGCTGCCTCTTGTCTTTGTTTCGGTGGTGGTCTAATGTAAATATGTGGTGTGTTTTCGCCGTAAAACATTTAAAAAATCTGACATGCTGGGTAGATGAACAAGGTGTTTATCTTTCATTTGAGGTATTGGACTTGTGTGGAGGTTAAATATTATTTCTAAGAATATTTTTGCATTGCCTGTGCCACGGTTTCAGCTGAAAGGGGGGGAGGGGTGGCGGACAATGAGAGGGACGCCTCGCTTTAACTGGTTTTAAATTAAACTAAAGGCGCAGTGAATTATGGGCCTGCTCTGAAATATGTGAATACGAGTTTAAAAAAGTGGGTTTGGTGTCAGATGGTATCAGTTTGGTGTCAGAATGATGTCTAATTGACTGATGGACACTGACTTGCTAGTTGACTTTTGTACATTTGCAATACAGTAAGGAACCATCACCAAAATTACATTCTGAAATTAACACCAACAAGCGATGGAGTGGAACCAGAATCACTGCCCTGCCATCCCGAGTTCACCGGGCTAGTCAATTTTGCATTCCTGCAGTTTTTTTTGAGCATGTCACATTCGTGATGGTAAATGCCCATTGAAACATATTGCAAATGGATAGCCGTGTGCCTGGTGATTGGAACGGGTTACCAGGATAACATTTTTATAATGGTTTTAAATGCCTTTAGGGGTGTGCAAGGAGTCCACAGTTGGGTAGGGAGCACCCCCATCCATGCCCATCCAATAGGGGGTGCCCCTAGTCATTTTGGACATTTTTCAAAAACTGTTAAAAAAACGACAGAGTCCCACTTCTCTCATGTCACCATCGAGCGATGGAGAGGAACCACTAGCACTGCCTGGCCTTCCCGAGTTCATCGGGCCAGTCAATTTTGCATTTCTGCAGGAGTTTTGAGCATGGTAAATGCCCATTGAAACATATTGCAAATGCACAGTACATTTGCAATATGATTCAACAGTGAAAAAACATCACCAAATGGACATGATGAAATCAACACAATGAGCGATGGAGAGGAACCACAATCACTGCCCGGCTATCACGAGTTAATCAGGCCAGTCAATTTTGAATTTCTGCAGTATTTTTGAGCATGTCAAATTCGTGATGTTAATTTCCCATTGAAACATATTGAAAATGGACAGCCGTGCACCTGGTGATTGGAATGGGTTACCAGAAGCACATTTTTAAAATGGTTTAATGCCTAAAGGTGGGAGCAAGGGGTCCACGGTTGGGTAGGGAGCAACCCCCACCCATGCCCATCCAATAGGGGGCGCCCCTTGTCATTTTGGATGTTTTTCAAAAAATCGTTACAAATGAAGGGAGAGATAATAGCCATATGGAGGTGTGGATGGCTCATATATTTCCTTCAATGTTACACACACACATACATTTAGGACTGTACCAATTGGCAGTCTTCTAAACTTTTTTAAGGGCTGTTTTTCTTGTTTGTCTCATCATACATGGCAAACAGACCATCTAGGTTGATTCATGGTGTAACATAGTGCTATATATCATTTGGGCAGTATATAGGCCTTTTGGACATGGTTCACTGACTTTTGGGTTTGTAAACCGACTTCCTATGATCGTACATGGCAAATGGACATAACATCCTGATTTGGCACTTTCAAATAATTCATATTGCATTTGGACATTTCTTATGGCATTTGGCAAATAAATTAAAAAGTTAATTTTGACTTCGACTTTTGACTGCCTATGAAATCAAATTGCAAATGGACAAAACATATGTCTTATGGACAAGTTTTTTTTTAAATGTTTAAAACATAATAAAACTTGACAAAAGTATGTTCATATAGTTCATGTGTAATTGACCAAAAAAATAAAATCAAATCAAAAATCAAAAGAATTTCGAAAAATGGTCCAGAAAGCACTTTAAGGGGGTGATACATTTTCAAAATTTTACTCTTGGGTCTTCACTTGTGTTACATTTGCAATATGAAAAATGTCAATTTCAGGGGGGTGTTCCCTTACAGTATAACATAATTCTCATCAAGATAGCATTAATACATGAAATAACAAACTCAGTGGCCTTGTGGTTAGTGTGTGTCTGTGTCACTTACGAACATGACCCTCTTGGGGATGTGGTCCGACTCCACCAAGGGATTTTTGTAGAGCCACAGCTCCTCTGGCTGGATCACTCTCTCAAAGGGCTCCAGGAACTCTGTGAATCTGAGGAAGCGACACAAAAACCGCCGCATTAGCCCTGTCTTTCACAATACATTCATTTTCGTATGGGTGGCCCCAGCTGGAATCAAACCCACAATCCTGGTGATTCAAGCCTCATGTTCTACAATACCACAAGGATCTAGTTACAGTAATACTATGATTTAAGTTATTCTTTGATGGTTTGGACAGCAAACTAGCACTCCAACACTATGTTTAGAACATTGAAGAGGATTTTTGCTACTGGACTTAACACGTTTTTACACTTAACCTCTTGGAACAACCCATCCCGGATCCAGGAGAATTGTCATCAACTGACACTAATTAGCATAACGCAACGGACAAAAAATATTACTAGAAAATATTCATATTCATTAAATCACATGTGAAATAAAGTGAAACACAGCTTAGCCTTTTGTTAATCACCCTGTCATCTCAGATATTGAAATTATGCCAAAGCAAGACAAGCATTTGTGTAAGTTTATCGATAGCCTAGCATAGCATAATGTCCAGTTAGCAGCAGGAAGCTTGGTCACGAAAATCAGAAAAACAATCAAATTAACTGTTTACCTTTGATGGTCTTCGGATGTTTTCACTGACGAGACTCCCAGTTAGACAGCAAATATTCATTTTGTTCCATAAAGATTATTTTTATAGCCTGAAATACCTCCATTTGTTCTTCACGTTTGGTTGAGAAATCCACCGGAAACTGTGGTCACGACAACGCCGAAAAATATTCCAAATTAGATCCATAATATCGACAGAAACATGGCAAACTTTTTTTATAATCAACCCTCAAGATGTTTTTCAGATATATATTCGATAATATATCAACCGGGTCAGTTGGCTTCTTAGTAGGAGCAAGACAAACAATCGCTGCATTTGTCTATTACGCACATATCACTGAGCCACCAGCTGACCACTGACGCAATGTTGTCGCTCACGCTCATTTTTCAAAATAAAAGCCTGAAACTATGTATTGTGACACTAGATACATTAGGGAAGCCATAGAAAAAGGAATCTAGTTGACCTCCCTTTCACTGCTCAATAGGGACGCAGAGGTTTCTAAATAAGACTCACTTCCTGATTGGATTTTTCTCAGGCTTTCGCCTGCAATATCAGTTATGTTATACTCACAGACAATATTTTTACAGTTTTGGAAACTTTAGAGTGTTTTCTATCCTAAGCTGTCAATTATATGCATATTCTATTATCTGGTGCAGAAAAATAGCCCGTTTACTCTGGGAACTTTATTTTTCAAAAATGAAAATAGTGCCCCCTAGTTTCAAGAGGTTATTAACAGTTAAAAATGCCATCTGCGATCTTAAACACTTACACATTTGTAACATATTGTATGTATTGGAATTTTTAACATCATACAAATTGCAAAAAGTTATATACAGTATATTTGGACCCATTTTGGCTCGTGAGCACTACCTTCAAAACTACTGACCAAGCTTCCTGCTGCTAACTGGACATTATGCTATGCTAGGCTATCGATAAACTTACACAAATGCTTGTCTTGCTTTGGCTGTAAAGCATAATTTCAAATTCTGAGATGACAGGGTGATCAACAAAAGGCTAAGCTGTGTTTCACTTTATTTCACTTGTGATTTCATGAACAATGCATCCCTGAAAAAGGGGGGAGTCAAAATCAAAAGTAACAGTCAGTATCTGGTGTGGCCACCAGTTGCATTAACCTCTGCGCATGGAACCCGGAGTGGGCTGAAATACCACAACATACGGTGATCGCTACATAAATAGTTATATTAAACATTCATGAAAATACAAGTGTCTCACATGTATCGAAAGCCTAGAATCTTGCTAATCCAACTGTGTTGTCAGATTTGAAAAAGGATTTACTGCGAAAGAATACAATGCAATTATCTGAGGATAGAGCCCCATAAAAAAACTATTTCAACCAGCACAGGCTAACAAAATCAAACTGCATTAAAATAAATAGTTTACCTTTGATGATCTTCATCTGTTTGCAATCCCAATGCTCATTGTTACACAATGAATTATCTTTTGTTTGATAAAATCCGTTTTCATAGCCTAACACGAAACATTTTGTGAACCGCTTGTGTCGTGAATTCCGTCTCATTCCATTTGACGACATATTCGAGGGTAAATACCCACACAAAACGTGACTTTTCCAGTCATGTTTGGTTTCATTGCAATCAACTGGTTTGTTTGTAACACAACCAAACCTGATGGGCCATTTCGCGGGACATATTGACTGAAAGAAACCGATTTGAAGACAACAAGTAATGACATCATTGTGCACCAATGATATGACCACTGTTTCGTTGATTGACTGTATTTTAACCCAATGACCACTGATTGTCTTGAAATCTAGCTGGGTAGATAGCCAATGAGCTGAGGTAAACGGCAATATTCAATGGTTATGTGTTGGAAGACCAACCCATGTAGTAAACTCCGGCGTAAAGAGAGTAATTCGCTATTGAAGTTTTATACCGGAAGGAGCTACGCATATTATACACAGCATTGTTTGGTAAAAGTGCAGATTCAGCTGGTTATATATCAATAAGTATGGCGACTAAATCAGGGAAAGCTAAATCGAAGTCTAGATATACAGGTGTACACACAATTTTAGAAGAAATTGACCGGAAAAATGAGAGAGTGTTGTAGGACGATTCATTTAGCGATTCCCAAGTGGAGGAATATTTTTTGAACGGAGAGGACATGTTTTGGACTGGTAAATTCTTCTCATGCTAAAGCCCTTGTTTGAAATTAATAATCTAAAATATTATTTGTGATTTATTTTTATTTTAGAAGAAATATAAAAACATGTAATGTCATGAAATGTGAGATGCGTGTGTCTGCCACCCCATCCCAACCCACATGAAATAGCCTATTTGAGGCTGTTAAGGGGAGGGGAGGCCCACAACAACGGCCAAAGTGAAATGGAGACAGTAGATACAGCTGGTCAGTTGTAATATAATAAAGACAGTAGATCTAGCTGGTCTGTCATAATATAATAGAGACAGTAGATGTAGCAGGTCTAGAATAATATATTCAACCTATGTTCCCTGTTCTCTATATATACAGTATATCTGTTTAATATACCTCAGCAGCACAACATTGTGTAGAGCTTTGGCAAAGTGGGTGATGTTATATCCTTCCTGTTTGGCCCTGTCTGGGGGTCTCATCGGATGGGGACACAGTGTCTCCTGACCCCTCCTGACTCAGCCTCCAGCATTTATGCTGCAGTAGTTTATGTGTCGGGGGGCTAGGGTCAGTTTGTTATATCTGGACTACTTCTTCTGTCTTATCCGGTGTCCTGTGTGAATTTAAGTATGCTCTCTCTAATTCTCTCTTTCTCAGAGGAGGACCTGAGCCCGAGGACCATGCGTCAGGACTACCTGGCATGATGACTCCTTGCTCTCCCCAGTCCACCTGGCATTGATGCTGTTCCAGTTTCAACTGTTCTGTCTGCGGCTATGGAACCCTAAACAGTTCATATTTACTCTTGAGGTACTGTCCTGTTGCATCCTCTACTACTACCGTGAATATTATTATTTGACCCTGCTGGTCATCTACCCCAGCCATCCTACAATCTAAACTTGATGCCCTCAATCTCACACAAATTATCAATGAACCTACCAGGTACCTCCCCAAAGCCTTAAACACGGGCACCCTCATAGATATCATCCTAACCAACTTCCCCTCTAAATACACCTCTGCTGTCTTCAACCAAGATCTCAGCGATCACTGCCTCATTGCCTGCATCCGTAATGGGTCAGCGGTCAAATGACCTCCACTCATCACTGTAAAACGCTCCCTGAAACACTTCTGCGAGCAGGCCTTTCTAATCGACCTGGCCGGGGTATCCTGGAAGGATATTGATCTCATCCCGTCAGTAGAGGATGCCTGGATATTTTTAAAAATGCCTTCCTAACCATCTTAAATAAACATGCCCCATTCAAGAAATTTAGAACCAGGAACAGATATAGCCCTTGGTTCTCCCCAGACCTGACTGCCCTTAACCAACACAAAAACATCCTATGGCGTTCTGCATTAGCATCGAACAGCCCCGTGATATGCAGCTGTTCAGGGAAGCTAGAAACCATTATACACAGGCAGTTAGAAATGCCAAGGCTAGCTTTTTCAAGCAGAAATTTGCTTCCTGCAACACTAACTCAAAAAGTTCTGGGACACTGTAAAGTCCATGGAGAATAAGAACACCTCCTCCCAGCTGCCCACTGCACTGAAGATAGGAAACACTGTCACCAATGATAAATCCACCATAATTGAGAATTTCAATAAGCATTTTTCTACGGCTGGCCATGCTTTCCACCTGGCTACTCCTACCCCGGACAACAGCACTGCACCCCCAACAGCAACTCGCCCAAGCCTTCCCCATTTCTCCTTCTCCCAAATCCATTCAGCTGATGTTCTGAAAGAGCTGCAAAATCTGGACCCCTACAAATCAGCCGGGCTAGACAATCTGGACCCTTTCTTTCTAAAATTATCTGCCGAAATTGTTGCCACCCCTATTACTAGCCTGTTCAACCTCTCTTTCGTGTCGTCTGAGATTCCCAAAGATTGGAAAGCAGCTGCGGTCATCCCCCTCTTCAAAGGGGGACACTCTTGACCCAAACTGCTACAGACCTATATCTATCCTACCGTGCCTTTCCAAGGTCTTCGAAAGCCAAGTCAACAAACAGATTACCGACCATTTCGAATCTCACCATACCTTCTCTGCTATGCAATCTGGTTTCAGAGCTGGTCATGGGTGCACCTCAGCCACGCTCAAGGTCCTAAACGATATCTTAACCACCATCGATAAGAAACATTACTGTGCAGCCGTATTCATTGATCTGGCCAAGGCTTTCGACTCTGTCAATCACCACATTCTCATCGGCAGACTCGACAGCCTTGGTTTCTCAAATAATTGCCTCGCCTGGTTCACCAACTACTTCTCTGATAGAGTTCAGTGTGTCAAATCGGAGGGTCTGCTGTCCGGACCTCTGGCAGTCTCTATGGGGGTGCCACAGGGTTCAATTCTTGGACCGACTCTCTTCTCTGTATACATCAATGAGGTCGCTCTTGCTGCTGGTGAGTCCCTGATCCACCTCTACGCAGACGACACCATTCTGTATACTTCCGGCCCTTCTTTGGACACTGTGTTAACAACCCTCCAGGCAAGCTTCAATGCCATACAACTCTCCTTCCGTGGCCTCCAATTGCTCTTAAATACAAGTAAAACTAAATGCATGCTCTTCAACCGATCGCTACCTGCACCTACCAGCCTGTCCAACATCACTACTCTGGACGGCTCTGACTTAGAATACGTGGACAACTACAAATACTTAGGTGTCTGGTTAGACTGTAAACTCTCCTTCCAGACCCATATCAAACATCTCCAATCCAAAGTTAAATCTAGAATTGGCTTCCTATTTCGCAACAAAGCATCCTTCACTCATGCTGCCAAACATACCCTTGTAAAACTGACCATCCTACCAGTCCTCGACTTTGGCGATGTCATTTACAAAATAGCCTCCAATACCCTACTCAACAAATTGGATGCAGTCTATCACAGTGCAATCCGTTTTATCACCAAAGCCCCATATACTACCCACCATTGCGACCTGTACGCTCTCGTTGGCTGGCCCTCGCTTCATACTCGTCGCCAAACCCACTGGCTCCATGTCATCTACAAGACCCTGCTAGGTAAAGTCCCCCTTATCTCAGCTCGCTGGTCACCATAGCATCTCCCACCTGTAGCACACGCTCCAGCAGGTATATCTCTCTAGTCACCCCCAAAACCAATTCTTTCTTTGGCCGCCTCTCCTTCCAGTTCTCTGCTGCCAATGACTGGAACGAACTACAAAAATCTCTGAAACTGGAAACACTTATCTCCCTCACTAGCTTTAAGCACCAACTGTCAGAGCAGCTCACAGATTACTGCACCTGTACATAGCCCACCTATAATTTAGCCCAAACAACTACCTCTTTCCCAACTGTATTTAATTTTTATTTATTTATTTATTTATTTTGCTCCTTTGCACCCCATTATTTTTATTTCTACTTTGCACATTCTTCCATTGCAAAACTACCATTCCAGTGTTTTACTTGCTATATTGTATTTACTTTGCCACCATGGCCTTTTTTGCCTTTACCTCCCTTCTCACCTCATTTGCTCACATTGTATATAGACTTGTTTATACTGTATTATTGACTGTATGTTTGTTTTACTCCATGTGTAACTCTGTGTCGTTGTATCTGTCGAACTGCTTTGCTTTATCTTGGCCAGGTCGCAATTGTAAATGAGAACTTGTTCTCAACTTGCCTACCTGGTTAAATAAAGGTAAAATAAATAAATAAAATAAATCTATGAACGTTTGAAAATCTCGGCCATGTTCTGTTATAATCTCCACCCGGCACAGCCAGAAGAGGACTGGCCACCCCTCATAGCCTGGTTCCTCTCTAGGTTTCTTCCTAGGTTTTGGCCTTTCTAGGGAGTTTTTCCTAGCCACCGTGCTTCTACACCTGCATTGCTTGGTGTTTGGGGTTTTAGGCTGGGTTTCTGTACAGCTCTTTGAGATATTAGCTGATGTAAATAAATGTGATTTTATATAAATCTATTTGATTTGATAGAGAACTGAGGGTCTTCCAAATATTGAAATTGTGTAAATAGTTACCCATGTTATTTTTTTAAATGTATATATTTTTTGCCATATTTTCTTCTCCATTTTTGGGGGGTGGGTGTTAGAATACCATTTTGGCCACTCTGGTACATTTGGGCTACTTGTGTTGGACACCTGGGTGACTTCATGATAAATGTCATGTAGCACACTCATTTTGGAAGTTATCATTCTGAAACGTTGCACAAGTACTGTTGCCCTCATATTTTTCACTGAAATTGTCCCCATCATCCTATCTGAATGTTTGTTTTATTTTGTTCATTTTAAAGATGATACAACAATTGTATTATATAAACCAGATCTATTGTATTATATTATCCTACATTCAATTCACATTTACACAAACTTCAGAGTGTTTTCTTTCAAATGGTACCAAGAATATGCATATCCTTGCTTCTGGGCCAGAGCTACAGGCAGTTAGATTTGGGTATGTCTTCAGGCGGAAATGTAAAAAAGTAGGGGGTAGCTCTAAGAGGTTTTAAGTACTGCAGTGCATCTCCTCCTCATGGACTGGACCAGATTTGCCAGTTCATGCTGTGAGTTACCCCACTCATTCACCAACGCACCTGCAAGTTCCCAAACATTTCTGGGTGGAATGGCCCTAGCCCCCACCCTCCGATCCAACAGGTCCCAGATGTGCTCAACGAGATTGAGATCCGGGCTCTTCGCTGGCCATTTTTTATTTATTTTTTATTTTACCTTTATTTAACTAGGCAAGTCAGTTAAGAACAAATTCTTATTTTCAATGACGGCCTAGGAACAGTGGGTTAACTGCCTGTTCAAGGGCAGAACGACAGATTTGTACCTTGTCAGCTTGGGGACATTATGCTATGCTAGGCTATCGATAAACTTACACAAATGCTTGTCTTGCTTTGGCTGTAAAGCATAATTTCAAATTCTGAGATGACAGGGTGATCAACAAAAGGCTAAGCTGTGTTTCACTTTATTTCAC
This sequence comes from Oncorhynchus tshawytscha, assembly GCF_018296145.1. Lineage (NCBI taxonomy): Eukaryota > Metazoa > Chordata > Actinopteri > Salmoniformes > Salmonidae > Oncorhynchus > Oncorhynchus tshawytscha. Next base: position 1,275,902 of record NC_056452.1, read on the forward strand.
TTGTGATTTCATGAACAATGTATCCCTGAAAAAGGGGGGAGTCAAAATCCGGTTACTAGTCGAACGCTCTAACCACTAGGCCACCCTGCCGCCATGGCAGAACACTGACATTCCAGTCTTGCAGGAAATTACGCACAGAACAAGCAGTATGGCTGGTGGCATTGTCATGCTGGAGGGTCATGTCAGGATGAGCCTGCAGGAAGGGTACCACATGAGAGAGGAGGACGTCTCCCCTGTAACACACAGCATTGAGATTGCCTGCAAATTACAAAAAGGTCAGTCCGATGATGCTGTGACAGACCGCCCCATACCATGACTGACCGATCCCACTCCAGAGTACAGGCCTCGGTGTAACGCTCATTCCTTCGACGATAAACGCGAATCCAACCATCACCCCTGGTGAGACAAAATCGGGACTCAGTGAAGAGCACTTTTTGCCAGTCCTGTCTGGTCCAGCGACGGTGGGTTTGTGCCCAGAGGCGGCGTTTTTGCCGGTGATGTCTGGTGAGGACCTGATGATCAGTTGTCCGTCCTGTCTCCCTGTAGCCCTGTGTAAGGGTATTCTGCCCTATGTCCACACAAGCGACCACAGGAAACTTCTTTGATCAGAGGTTAGTTTGTTTAATAAGGATTGCAAGCCTACAGTCATTTGCAAGTAACACACTCAGCACAAAATATGTTGTTTTCCCTTTTTATTCCCTTCTGAGGATCACCCCGCCCGGGGTGATGTTCCTGAACTTGAATACCATATAAGCTAATACAAAGATGTCTCTGCTAGGCCGGGTTCAGCTTATTGTGTTATTGGCAGTTAGTTTCCCAATCACTCTTCCCCTTATTGCTATCATGTGCTAGCAGAAGTAAGACTGGAACAACAGGGACTCTTGGTTCCCATTATCCATCTGTTACCCAAAGTATAGTTTCAACACACAGACATATGACTTTGTACAGTTGACCTTTTCATGCACTTGCAAGGTCTATCACTGATTCTTAATCTCAAACTAAAGCAAAACATGAATCATTGTACTTTTGTAATCGCAGGTATAATTACAATGTATCGATATTATTAAATTCCTTTCAGCTGTCTTAGGTGTCTCTCAGTACGGACATGGCAATTTATCGCCCTGGCCACCTCTGCAGTCCTCATGCCTCCTTACAGCATGCCTAAGGTATGTTCACACAGATGAGCAGGGACCCTGGGCATCTTTCTTTTGGTGTTTTTCAGAGTCAGTAGAAAGGCTTCTTTAGTGTCCTAAGTTTTTATAACCGTGACCTTAATGAGGGGAACTCCACCCCCCCATTCAGCTGAAAAGGTGGCGCAGGGAATACAAAAATATTATAGAAATATTTAACTTTCACACATTAACAAGTCCAATACCTCAAATGAAAGATAAACATCTTGTTCATCTACCCATCATGTCCAATTTTTAAAATGTTTTACAGCGAAAACACAACATATATTTATGTTAGACCACCACCAAATCAAAGGGAAAACACAGCCATTTTTTCCAGCCAAAGAGTCACAAAAGCAGGATTAGAGATAAAATGAATCACTAACCTTTTGAAAATCTTCACCAGATGACACTCATATGACATGTTACACAATACATTTCTGTTTTGTTCCATAAAATGCATATTTATATCCACAAATCTTGGTTTACATTGACGCCATGTTCAGAAATGCCTCCAAAATATCCGGAGGAATTATAGAAAGCTACACCAGATAACAGAAATACTCATCATAAACTTTGACTAAAGATACATGTTCTACATATAATTAAAGATACACTGGTTCTTAATGCAACCGCTGTGTCAGATCTTTTTTAAACATTACGAAAAAAGCCTACCATGCAATATTCTGAGACAGCGCTCAGACGTAAAAGCATTTCTCCACCATGTTGGAGTCAACAGAAATACGAAATTACATCATAAATATTCCCTTACCTTTGATGATCTTTCATCAGAATGCAGTGCAAGGAGTCCTAGATCCATAATGTCCAATACTAGTGTCCAAATAGCTGCATTTGCTACCACTTTCAGCTCACGTGCCCAAAAGCTGACGCCGGTCCAGGACAACTCGCACGAAAACTTCAAAAATATATATTCCAGGTCGAATAAACTGGTCAAACTAAGTAGAGCATCAATCTTCAGGATGTTATTTTCATATATATCCAATAACGTTCCAACCGGATCATACGTTTTCAGCTGCAGCCAAGTTGGATGACTGTAGCACCCACAGAGAAATGCGCCACAGGAAAATGGCATTCTGTCGGGACAGTGACTATTGCCCCTCCCATTCGATCAAAGTTCACAGCAAAAGCTCCATTCCACTTTCTACTGACTGAGGACATCTAGTGGAAGGCGTAGGAAGTGCTACCAGATCCATATCTTGTTGGGAAAGGAGGGGGCGATGACGTCAAAGTTGACATAATTCAAACAGTTTTAGAAACGTCAGAGTGTTTTCTATCCAATAGTAATAATAATATGCATATATTAGCAATCTAGGACAGTGTAGGATGCAGTTCACTATGAGCACGCAATTCATCCAAAGTGAAAATACTGCCCCCTATCCTCAACAAGTTAAGCCATTTTGCCACAACTTTGGAAGGATGCTTGGGGTCATTGGGGTCATTGTCCATTTGGAAGACCCATTTGCGACCAAGCTTTAACTTCCTGACTGATGTTTTGAGATGTTGCTTCAAAATATCCACGTAATCTTCCTTTCTCAAGAAGCCATCTATTTTGTTTAGTAACTAGTAACTCCTCTTAATGACACTTAATGACTCATCCCCTCTGGCATTTAACCACCGTTATCTTCTTGCCTTGCACTAATTTTAGTTTAGTTTCACATTAGGGCATGGAAACTTTAGAGCCATAGCAATGGTTAAAAAATAAACAGTCATGTCTACTCCCCAGACAGGTGCACGTAATGGTGTCTAATGACACAGATGCACATATAGAGTGCATTATTCTTGCTGACTCCTCTGAAATTAACACACATGTTCTAGAAAATTCGCAATAGGCATAACCAACCATAGCAACAGTACAGAAATAAACAGTCATGTCCACTCCCCAGACAGGTGCATGTCTAATGGTGTCTAATGACACAGATACACATATAAAGTGCACTATTCTCGCTAACTCCTCAGAAATGAACACACATGTTCTGGAAAATTCGCAATATAACCCTCCTCTAAAGCTTAAGTCCCAAACATTCAAGGATGTTCCTGTATAAGTGAGATGGGAAACACCTATGTTTCCAAGGAGACAACCTGCCACTCTTAATCCTTAGCAACTTCCTTTCACCTCGACGGCTGTTGGTGTTGCTAGGAACACTTTGTAGGGACCCTCTCGCCTTGGCTCGTTCCACTTCCACCGGAAAACACTTGGATGTAGACCTGGTCCCCTGGGATCACCGCACTTGGAACCTCTGGTCCTTGTTCAGGTTGTTGCCTTTTTTCCGTGAGGTTTTCAAACTCAGAGACTTATGGCCTCTGTTCTATGATTACACCATATACAATCTTAATTACATCTCTCATCACACCTCCACTTTCTCCTTCTGGTTCCTAAGAGCGTGATAGCATAAGACTTGGAAAGCAATGAAAAACACGAAACAACACTTTTAACAATGAGGTAAGCTATGCATAATTATATACAGTTGAAGTCGGAAGTTTACATACACTTTTGTTGGAGTCATTTAAAACTCATTTCCACCATTCCACACATTGTCAACAATAAAACTATAGCTTTGGCAAGTCGGTTAGGACATCTACTTTGTGCATGACACAAGTGGTTTTTAGATAAATTGTTTTACAGACAGATTAATTCACTGTATCACAATTCCAGTGGGTCAGACGTTTACATACACTAAGTTGACTGGACCTTTTAAACAGCTTGGAAACTTCCAGAAAATTATGTAATGGCTTTAGAAGGTTCTGATAGGCTAATTGACATTATTTGAGTCAATTGGAGGTGTACCTGTGGATGTATTTCAAGGCCTACCTTCAAACCCAGTGCCTCTTTGCTTGACATCATGGGAAAATCAAAAGAAATCAGCCAAGACCTGAGACGAAATATTGTAGACCTCCACAAGTTTGGTTCATCCTTGGGAGTAATTTCCAAATGCCTGAAGGTACCACGTTCATCTGTACAAACAATGTTCACAAGTATAAACACCATGGGACCACGCAGCTGTCATACCACTCAGGAAGGAGACACATTCTGTCTTTCAGAGATGAACGTAGTTTGGTGCGAAAGTGCTAATCAATCCCAAAACAACAATGGACATTGTGAAGATTCTGGAGGAAACAGGTACAAAAGTATCGATATCCACAGTAAAACGAGTCCTATATTGACAACCTGAAAGGCCGCTCAGCAAGGAAGAAGCCACTGCTGAAAACTGCCGTAAAAAAGCCAGACTACAGTTTGCAACTGCACATGCGGACAAAGATCGTACTTTCTGGTCTGGAACTGTTTGGCCATAATGACCATTGTTATATTTGAAGGAAAAAGGGGGAGGATTGCAATTTAAAGAACACAATCTCAACTGTGAAACACGGGGGTGGCAGCATCATGTTGTGGGGGTGCTTTGCTGCAGGAGGAACTGGTGCACATCACAAAATAGATAGCAACATGGGAGTGTAAATATATTTCTCATAATGTGAAGGGACATCCACAGGCAGCTTTATGAGTGTTACTAACGGTTGAGTGTTGCGTTCAGAGGGAATTGGAGCTCTGGAACTGTTCCAGTCAGGTAGAGATTAGAGATGTGTTGTGAGTGTGGGGAATGGAACTGTCAGTGCAGAGGATGGTGCTAAAAGGGAGATCCTTTACCTACCCAAATGTACTCTCTCACTCTCTCTATGTCTATGCTCTCCCTTTCTCACTCCATACTTTCTCCTTTTCTCCTTAATCTCTTGCTCAATCTTTCACACTTCCTTACTGTCATTCCATGCTCTTTTTCTCTCTCCTTTACTCCAACTATGCCATGTTGCCACCCTATTGCTCCCTTCTCTGAGTGAAGGCAAGATGAATGAGAAAAGGAGCTGCATGGTGAAATAATAGAAGCGAACCTCCATCCCCAGTCCCGTTACTCGAAACCCCAAGACCCCAGCCCGGAGTGACAGCCACTCAAGTGGCGGTGTTTGTTTGTGTGTGTTTACATGAGTGTATGTTTGTGTGCGTCCAAGCATGTGTGTGAGACAGTGCTGGGTTGGTCTAGGCAGAGCTGGCCACATTGTTGTCAGAGCCTCGGGGTCTGCCTGTCAGACCAAGCACTTGTCCTGATGGCTCCTTGGGGGTTCACGTCAGCACATGCTGCAGACTGTCTCTCTTGTACAGCTTTTGTTTGAGAAGTGCTGATGATTTAGTTATCAATATGGCCTAAGAATTACCTTTCCAGGTGACTGATTATTAATTGTCGTTGTAATGTGTGATTTTTAGTGTTGGCATTATACATAAGAATTTGTATGAGGAAATCTGAAAAAATCTGAAAGCATTTTTAATATAGGAACATTGTGCTTCGTGCAGAGGCAAAGTCCTGGGCTGTTATCGCCTCCAGCGGCGTGTTTGGTTTTCACTTCATGTATTTCCACTCTGCAGACTGACTCAGTGAGGTCAGAGTAAGCTACAATGTAATCTCCCACTTCTACCAGCGGAAAATGGGAGACTTTGGTTAAAAATGTGTTTAAAACGCTTATATAATATAATAGGGAATCAACTAAAAGTATTTGCCTAAATTTATTGTAAGGTATGAACAGATTATGCAATGAGAATGCCCATCTGTTTGTGTGCTGTGCACGCGCCTACCACTTTGTGTAGCAGTTAGCGATGATGCTGTCTTTTGGTAGATGGAAAGGCTTTCCCAAAAACCTTCTCTATTAAATGAAGAAAATGGACAATGATCTCAAGCACACTTCCAAAGTTGTGGCAAAATGGCTTAAGGACAACAAAGTCAAGGTATTGGAGTGGCCATCACAAAACCCTGACCCCAATTCAATAGAACATTTGTGGGCAGAACTGAAACGCAATTGCAAGCAAGGAGGCCAACAAACCTGACTCAGTTACACCAGCTCTGTCAGGAGGAATGGGCCAAAATTCACCCAACTTATTGTGGGAAGCTTGTGGGGGCTACCCGAAACGTTTGACACAAGTTAAACAATTTAAAGGCAATGCTACCAAATACTAATTGAGTGTATTTAAACTCCTGACCGACTGGGAATGTGAAGTAAGAAATAAAAGCTGAAATAAATCAATCTCTACTATTATTCTGACATTTCACATTCATAAAATAAAAGGTGGTGATTCTAACTGACCTAAAACATGGGATTTTTTACTGGGATTAAATGTCAGGAATTGTGAAAAACTTAGTTTAAATGTATTTGGCTAAGGTGTATGTACAATGTCGACTGCAACTGTATGTACAAAGTCAATGAAATAGATGACCACACTGGGTTCCACTCCTATCATCTAAAAACAAGAAGAAACTGCTCCAGTGGGCACACTATAACCAATACTTGCAGTTACGTCATGCTGATTGCACTCAGGATTTGGCGTAAGAAGCATGATCCATGCTGGTGTCAACAGTACAGGCTGGTGGCAGCGGTGTAAGGGTATGGGCAATGTTTTCCTGCCACACTTTAGGTCCCTTGATCCAATATATCAAAAAACATTTGAGACCTTGTAGAATCCATTCCTTGAAATATTCAGGCTGTTCTGGAGGCACAATTTGGCTCAGTTTTCAGCACCAACCTGCTCTAATTCTTCAATGTTTGAGGGGTACCCTCCGCTAACTGCTATTTTCATATCTCGCCATACATTTTGGATGTGATTCAGATCTGGCCACTTCAGATCTGGCCACTTCAGATCAGTCTAGTATCTCTTCTTGAACCATTCCTTGTGTGTTTGGGGTTGTTGTCCTGCTGGAAGACCAACAACCTTCAATGGAGACCCAGTTTTTGGACGGTGGGTTGGAAATTTGACTCAAACACCTATATCTACTAACTTCATGATGCCTTGCACATGTTCAAGACCCCCAGTACTAGAGGTAGCAAAGCAACCCCACAGCATTATCAAACATCCCACATATGATTGTGGGGAGGGTGTTCTTTTCATTGAATGCTAATTTGGACGTCTATAAACACAGCGCTGAACTGTATTGCCAAAGAGCTCTTTTTATTTCATGGCACTGCACACAGTAATTAAACAGTGTTGGCTAATCATTAGCCACAAATAGAAATGCTATAGTACCTTGGTCCATTTAAAAAAAAATTGTATGAGAAATCAACTCAGCAAAAAAAGAAAGGACCCTGTATTAAAAAAATCCAAATAACTTCACAGATCTTCATTGTAAAGGGTTTAAACACTGTTTCCCATGCTTGTTTAATAAACCATTAATGAACATGCACCTGTGGAGCGGACGTTAAGACACTAACAGCTTACAGCCAGTAGGCAATTAAGGACACAACGTCAAGCTATTGGAGTGGCCATCACAAAGCCTGACCTCATTCCTATCGAAAATTTGTGGGCAGAACTGAAAAAGCGTGTGCGAGCAAGGAGGTCTACAAACCTGATTCATTTACAACGTGACAAAATTCACCCAACTTGTGGACGGCTACCTGAAACATTTGACCCAAGTTAAACAATTCAAAGGCAATGCTACCAAATACTAATTGTGAATGTAAACATCTGACCCACTGGGAATGTGATGAAAGAAATAAAAGCTGAAATAAATCACTATTATGATTCTGACATTTTTACATTCTTAAAATAAAGTGGTGATCCTTACTGACCTAAGACATGGACTTTTTACTAGGATTAAATGTCAGGAAATGTGAAAATTGAGCTTAAATATATTTGGCTAAGGTGTATGTAAACTTCCGACTTCAACTGTAATTCAAATCAAAAACACATGAACAACGCACAGACATAAAACTGAAACAGAACAGCCTGTGGAAGGAACCAAAGGGAGTGACATATACTGTATATATAGAGTACAGGGAACATAAGGTTGAATATATCATTATAGACCTGCTAGATCTACTGTCTCATTTATATTATGACATTTCAGCAAGATCTACTGTATTATATTATGACAGACCAGCTAGATCTACTGTCTTTTTTATATTGTAACAGACCAGCTATATCTACTGTCTCCACTTCACTTTGGCCATTGTTGTGGGGCTGCCCTCCCCTCATCAGCCTCAAATAAGCTATTTCATTTCACAAATAATATTTTATATTATTAATTTCAAACAACGGCATTAGCATGAGAAGAACTTACCAGTCCAAAACGATGTCCTCTCCGTTCAAAAAATATTCTTCCATTTGGGAATCGCTGAATGAATCGTCCTCGATCAATAGAAAAAATGGTCAGATGAAGCAGATGCTAAGCTACAGGACTTTTTTGCTTGCACAGACTGGAAAATGTTCTGGGATTCCTCCGATGGAATTGAGGAGTACACCACATCTGTCATTGGCTAAATCAATATCCATCCATCGATGACATCGTCCCCACAGTTACCATACGTACATACCCCAACCATAAGCGATGGATTACAGGCAGCTTCCAATGAACCATCAAACACATCCGATATGAGTAAGACCTTTAGACAGGTCAACATTCACAAGGCCACAGGGCCAGACGGATTACCAGGACGTGTACTGCGTGCATGCGCTGACCTACTAGCAAGTGTCTTCACTGACATTTTCAACCTCTCCCTATCTGAGTCTGTAATAGCAATACGTTTTAAGCAGACCACCATAGTGCCTGTGCCCAAGAACACTAAGGTAACCTGCCTAAATGACTTCCGACCCGTAGCACTAACGTCTGTAGCAATGAAGTGCTTTGAAAGGCTGGTCATTGCTCACATCAACATCATCCCAGAAACCCTAGACCCACTCCAATGTTCATTCTGCCCCAACAGATCCACAGATGATGCAGTCTATATTCCACTCCACACTGCCCTTTCCCACCTGGACAAGAGGAAGACCTATGTGAGGTTGCCATTCATTGACTACAGCTCAGCATTCAACACCATAGTGCCCTCAAAGCTCATCAATAAGCTAAGGACCCTGGGACTAAACACCTCCCTCTGCAACAGGCTAACTGGATACTGGTCTTCTTGACAGGCCGCCTCCAGGTGGTAAGGGTAGGTAACAACACATCCGCCACGCTGATCCTCAACACAGGGGCCCCTCAGGGGTGCGTGCTCAGCCCCTCCTGTAATCCCTGTTCACTCATGACTGCACAGCCAGGCACGACTACAATACCATCATTACATTTGCCAATGACACAACAGTGGTAGGCCTGATCACCGAAAACAATGACAATGAGCCTATAGGGAGGGGGTCAGAGACCTGGCCATGTGGTGCCAGGTCAACAACCTCTCCCTCAACATGATCAAGACAAAGGAGATGACTGCCACCTGCTTGCTGCTTTTAACCGTTCGTCGGCACGGTCTGTTTTCAAATCAATACACATTTTATAAGTCACATCAACGGTAGTGTAGAACCTTTTGAGGATCTGAGGACCCATGCCAAATATTTTCAGTCTTCTGAGGGGGAATTGGTTTTGTCGTGCCCACTTCACAACTGTGGACTACAGGAAAAGAAGGCCGATCACGCCCCCATTCTCATAGACGGCGCTGCAGTGAAGCAGGTTGAGAGTTCCTTGGTGTCCACATCACTAACATGGTCCAAGCACACCATGACAGTTGTGAAGTGGGCACGACCAAACCGATTCCCCCTCAGGAGACTGAAAATATTTGGCATGGGTCCTCAGATCCTCAAAAAGGTTCTACAGCTGCACCACTGCCTGGTATGGCAACTGCTCGGCCTCCGAGCGCAAAGCACTGCAGAGGGTAGTGTGAACGGCCCAGTACATCACTGGGGCCAAGCTTCTTGCCATCCAGGACCTCTATACCAGGCGGTGTCAGAGGAAGGCCCTAAAAATTGTCAAAGACTCCAGCCACCCTAGTCATAGACTGTTCTCCCTGCAACCACACGCAAGCGGTACCGGAGCACCAAGTCTAGGTCCAAAGAGGCTTCTAAACAGCTTCTACCCCAAGCCCTAAGACTCCTGAACATCTAGTCAAATGGCTCCCCAGACTATTCGCATTGCCCCCCCCCTCTCCACACCACTGCCACTCTCTGTCATCTATGCATAGTCACTTTAATTAATTCTACCTACATGTACATACTACCTCAACTAACCAGTGCCCCCACACATTGACTCTGAACCGGCACTCCCATGTATATGTTTTTTTTTTTTACTGCTGCTCTTTAATTACTTGTTACTTTTATTCTTGTTTGTATTTTTTGAAACTGCACAGTCCGGTAGGGGCTCGTAAGGTCACCCGTTGTATTCGGAGCATGTGACTTATAAAATGTGATTTGATTTGAAAACAGACCGTGCCGACAAACGGTTAAAAGCAGCAGTCAGGTGGCAGTCATATTGCTTCTGATCTCAAAACATTGGTTTTCATTTTCTATACATTTTCAGACGATTATACATTTTGAATCGCAACCGTTCATTGACATTCAGCAGGTGATCTACTGCACACAGCTGATGTTTTATGTCCTTAAGACTTGTCATTCTTATGGGAATGGATCTTGCAGCTTAATGGAAATCCAAACCTTTTGTCAAATAGGATGAGATTACACCTGTCGGAGAGATATGACGTCTGCATGGCAGTCATAGCCAATCTGTGACATCAACGGTAGTGGACAATGTGGAGCGAGAATGGGAAAAAACATATTAGAAACGTTGACAATCATAATAGGCCTCTTCTCTTGCCCGAGGCAGAATCATAACAGTATTTTCCTATATAAGAGGCTTTCTTGTTGCTTACATAACCTTTCTAGGAGAGCAAGAACAATGGACTTCGATGACTCAGCACTACAGACAGACCCCTGTAAATAGATTTCCCTGAACTGGAGTACAAGGAGATGCATAATTCAAAGTGCAAGCTAGACAAACATGAACAATGCACTCCATTTCAAAACTCTAACACTGAGACCTAATTTTACCATTGTTTTATCCCATTTTCTCCCCAGAAGCTTAGACACTTGATGTCTCTGTACTCGGGCTATTTCTGACAGAGCCGCCAGGAGCGAGGTGAATGATTATCACTGATCTGAGGTCTGTTTTAGAAGGATAAACTCCAATGTCATTAGCCCTGAATTTGTTCACCTCTCTGTTCATCAACTTTAGGAAAATGTGCCTTACATCAAAATGTAAGTTCTGGAAAAGGCTGGAAACTATTTTTTTATTAACTAACATGAAGCTATTTGTTACAGTAATCAATTTCGGGTTGAAAGAGTCGCTCATCAGAAATGCCAGTGTTCATTCCACAGAGATCCTATTAAATTAGTTATAATGATATAGTTCATCCATCCATCAGCCACCCACCCATCCATTCCTTCATTCATACAATGTTTGTCCATTCATCCATCTATCCCTCCCACCCGTTATTCTTCCCTCCATCTATCCAATTCAATCACAAATGTATTAATATATTTGCTTGTTGAGGATAGGGGGCAGTATTTTCACTTTGGATGAATTGCATGCCCATAGTGAACTGCATCAAACTCTGTCCTAAATTGCTAATATATGCATAGTATTATTACTATTGGATAGAAAACACTCTGACGTTTCTAAAACTGTTTGAATTATGTCTGTGAGTATAACAGAACTCATGGGGCAGGCAATCTTCCAAACAAGTTTTGAAATTCTGAAAGTTGGGGCAACTTTGACGTCATCGCCCCCTCCCTTCCCAACAAGTTATGGATCTGGAAACACTTCCTACGCCTTCGACTAGATGTCCTCATTCAGTAGAAAGTGTAATGGAGCATTTGCTGTGAACTTTGACCTAATGGGAGGGAAAATAGTCGGTGTGGCAAGAGAATGCCATTTTGTTGTGGCGCATTTCTCTGTGAGTGCTACGGCTGTTCCAATCAGCCCCAGATGAAAACAAATGATCCAGTTGGAACGTTATTGGATATATATGATTATAACATCCTGAAGATTGATTCTGTAGTTAGTTTGACCAGTTTTTTCGACCTGGAATATATCTTTCGGAAGCTTTCATGCAAGTTATCCTGGACCAGAAGTCAGTTTTTTGGCACGTGAGCTGAAAGTGATAGCAAATGCTGCTACTTGGACACTGTATTGGACATTTTGGAACAAAACAATTTATTGTGGAACTAGGACTCCTTGGACTACATTCTGATGAAAGATCATCAAAGGTAAGGGAATATTTAAGTTGTAATTTTGTATTTCTGTTGACTCCAACATGGCATGAGAAATATTGTTACGTCTGAGCGCCGTCTCAGATTATTGCAATGTTAGGCTTTTTCCGTAACGTTTAAAAAAAATCTGACACAGCGGTTGCATTAAGAACCAGTGTATCTTTAATTATATGTAGAACATGTATCTTTAGTCAAAGTTTATGATGAGTATTTCTGTTATCTGGCGTAGCTTTCTTTAATTCCCCTGGATATTTAGGAGGAATTTCTGAACATGGCGTCAATGTAAACCGAGATTTGTGGATATAAAATGCATATTATCGAACAAAACATAAATGTACTGTGTAACATGTCATATGACTGTCATCTGATGAAGATTTTCAAGAGGTTAGTGGTTGATTTTATTTCTAATCTTGCTTTTGTGATTTTATCTTTGGCTGGAAGAAATGGCTACGTTTTTTCTTTGGTTTGGTGGTGGTCTAACATAAATATATGTTGTGTTTTCGCTGAAAAACATTTTAAAAATCTGTCATGATGGGTAGATGAACAAGGTGTTTATCTTTCATTTGAGGTATTGGACTTGTTAATGTGTGGAGGTTAAATATTTAGAAAGAATATTTTTGCATTCCCTGCGCCACCTTTTCAGCTGAACGGGGGGGGGGGGTGGAGTTCCCTGAGGGGAACTATGTTGCCAAATTGCTATGTTGCCAAATTGCTATGTTGCCAAATTGCTTAAAATGAATTGAACTAATCAATAAACAGTTGGCTACATTTAAAAATCAAAGATGTTGTTCTCTATAATAAGTGGATTAGGGTATAGGCCTACATTGGGGGATTTGATGGAGGAAGAAATGCAATCAATAAATGGGGAGCTCTGGACGAGGGTTAATAAAGCAATTTTACAAAATAGGCTTGAATTACAAACTGACCAAGTATGCATGCAGCCACCACTTCAAAAGATCCATTCATATAATTCCAATCAAATAAATTAATTAAATAAATATTAATAATTGAGGGATGTTGTCTACAGGTAAATAGAAGACCATCAGAAAAAGATCAGTACAGCCATGATCAAAGCTCGTTATATGGATCATAGCAAATTATTTATACCTAGTGTGCGCACACTGGCAAGGCTCAGAATTATTTGAACATTGGTTTGCCTTTTGACAGTAACGTAATCTACTCGTTGAAGCTGAAGAGGATAATGTCAAATTAAGTAATTATCTATTATTATTACATCTAATTATCACTGAATTTAACTTTGTTAATTTCACCTTTAACCAGATAGGCCAGTTGAGAACAAGTTCTCATTTACAACTGCGACCTGGCCAAGATAAAGCAAAGCAGTGTGACACAAACAACACAATGTTAAATATGGAATAAACAAACATACAGTCAATGACAAAAAAGGCAATAAATAGGCCATAGTGGCGAAATAATTAAAATTTAGCAATTAAAACACTGGAGTGATAGATGCGCAGAAAATAAAATGTGCAAGTAAAGATACTGGGGTGCAAAGGAACAAAAAAATAACAGTATGGGGATGAGGTAGTTTGATTTACAGATGGGCTATGTACAGGTGCAGTGATCTGTGAGCTGCTCTGACAGCTGGTGCTTAAAGTTAGTGAGGGAGATATGGGTCTCCAGCTTCAGTGATTTTTGCAATTCGTACCAGTCATTGGTAGCATAGAACTGGAAGGAAAGACGGCCAAAGGAGGAATTGGTTTTGGGGAGGGGACCAGTGAAATATACCTCCTGGAGCATGTGCTACAGGTGGGTGCTGCTATGGTGACCAGTGAGCTGTGATAGGGTGGGCTTTACCTAGAAAATACTTATAGATGACCTGGAGCCAGTGGGTTTGGTGACGAATATGAATCGAGGGCCAGCCAACAAGAGCATACAGGTCAGTGGTGGGTAGTATATGGGGCTTTGGTGACAAAACGGATGGCACTGTGATAGACTCTATCCAATTTGCTGAGTAGAGTGTTGGAGGCTATTTTGTAAATGACATCGCAAAGTCAAGGATTGGTAGGATAGTCAGTTTTACGAGGGTATGTTTGGCAACATGAGTGAAGGATGATTTGTTGCTAAATAGGAAGCCGATTCTAGATTTAATTTGGATTGGAGATGCTTAAAATGTCTTATGGATGGGGGCTGTATTGAGTAGCTTGGATGAATAAGTTGCCCAGAGTAAACTGCCTGCTACTCAGGCCCAGAAGCTAAGATATGCATCTTAGTAGTAGATATGGATAGCTAACACTCTGAAGTTTCTAAAACTGTTTGAATGATGTCCGGGAGTAAAACACAACCCATATAGCAGGCAAAAACCTGAGATGAAATCCAACCAGGAAGTGGGAACTCTGAGGTTTGTAGTTTTTCAACTTTTGCCTATCTAAGATACAGTGCAAATTTGGTCCGATTGCACTTCCTAAGGCTTTCACTAGATGTCAAGTCTTTAGAACCTTGTTTGACACTTCTACTGAGAAGGGGGAGAGAAAGAGAGCTGTTTCAACCAGAGGTCTGGCAGAGTGCCATGAGCTCAGTCTCGTGTACGCCCGTGAGAGTTAGCTTGAGTTCCATTGCATTTCTAAAGACAAAGGAATTCTCCAGCTGAAACATTATTGAAGATTTGTTAAACCTCTTAAAGCTAGGGGGCATAATTTTCACTTTTGGATAAATAGCGTGCCCAATTTCAACTTCCTGCTACTCATGCCAAGAATATAATATGCATATCATTCATAGATTTGGATAGCAAACACTCTGAAGTTTCTAAAACTGTTTGAATCATATCTGAGTATAACAGAACGTATGTAGCAGGCAAAATCCCGAGGACTTAACTGTTCAGATTATTTTTTCCCATCTCTCTTCCCTATATTGTCTTTCCCATTGGATATTTGATAGGAACCTATTTTCAGTTCCTACCGCTTCCACACGAAGTCACCAGTCTTTGTAATATGGCTGAGGTTATCCCTTTGTCTTATCAGGAAGTAGGCCAACTCAGAACAGGGGACACTTTTGTGAGTTGCACAAGATGTGTAGAGCAGAGCTTTTTTCTTTTTGTTCATGAATTGAATACAGATTTCCCCGTCTACAATTTGATCGATTATTAACGTTTAAAAATACCTAACGTTGTATTACAAAAGTAGTTTGAAATATCGTGGCAAAGTTTCTAGGCAACTTTTGAAACATTTTGTAGTGACGTTGCAATTTTCGAAGCTGTTTTTTTCTGGATCAAACGCGGTTTATAAATTGACATTTTCGATATATATGGACGGAATTAATCGTACAATAGGACCAATTGTGATGTTTATGGGACATATTGGAGTGCCAACAAAAGAAGCTCATCTAAGGTAATGCATATTTTATATTTTATTTCAGCATTTTGTGTAGCACCTGCTATGCTAGCTCCTTTGTTTACTGCTGGTGAGGATGGCTGCAGGCTATCAGATAATAGCTTCATATGCTTTCGCCGAAAAGCATTTTTAAAATCTGATATCTTGGCTGGATTCACAACGAGTGTAGCTTTAATTGAGTATCTTACATGTATGATTAAATGAAAGTTTGAATTTTATAGCATTTTATCATCATCATCAAAGGTAAGTGAATATTTATAATGGTATTTCTGGCTTTGTTGACTCCACAACTTGGCGGGTATCTGTATGGCTTGTTTTTGTGTCTGAGCGCTGCACTCAGATTATTGCATGGTGTGCTTTTTCCGTAAAAAAAATTTCAATCTGACACAGCGGTTGCATTAAGGAGAAGTGGATTTGTTTTTCCATGGATAACACTTGCATCTTTTATCAATGTTTATTTTGGGGATTTCTGTAAATTGATGTGGCTCTCTGCAAAATCACCAGATGTTTTGGAAGCAAAGCATTACTGAACATAACGCGCCAATGTAAACAGATTTTTGGATATAAATATGAACTTTATCAAACAAAACATACATGTATTGTGTAACATGAAGTCCTTTGAGTGTCATCTGACTAATTTTATCAATATTTCAGCTTTTTGTGACTCCTCTCTTTGGCTGGAAACATGGCTGTGTTTTTCTGCGACTAGGTGCTGACGTAGCATAATCGTTTGGTATGCTTTCGTCGTAAAAGCCTTATTGAAATCGGACACGGTGGTGGAATTAACAACAAGTGTTCTTTAAAATAGTGTAAAATACTTGTATGTTTGAGGAAATTTAATTATGAGATTTCTGTTGTTTGAATTTGGCGCCCTGCACGTTCACTGGCTGTTGTCATATCGATCCTGTTAGCGGGAGTCTGGAAGTAGAGTTTACAAACTAACCAGACACCTACGTATTTGTAGTTGTCCACATATTCTAAGTCAGAACGGTCCAGAGTTGTGATGCTGGACGGGCGGGCAGGGGCAGCGATCAGTTGAAATGCAAGCATTTAATTGTACTTGTATTTAAGAGCAGTTGGAGGCCACAGAAGGAGAGTTGTATGGCATTGAAGCTCGTCTGGAGGTCAGTTAACTCTTGCTCCTACTTGAGACGCAGACGTCCCAACTAGAGCTCTGGAAATGCAAATGCGCTACGCTAAACGCTAATAGTATTAGTTAAAACGCAAACGTTCATTAAAATACACATGCAGGGTATTGAATTAAAGCTACACTCGTTGTGAATCCAGGCACCAAGTTAGATTTTTAAAATGCTTTTCGGCGAAAGCATGAGAAGCTATTATCTGATAGCATGTAACACCCCAAAAGACCCGTAGGGGATGTAAACAAAATAATTAGCATAGTCGGCGCTACACAAACCGCACAATAAAATATAAAACATTCATTACCTTTGACCATCTTCTTTGTTGGCACTCCTTGATGTCCCAAAATCAATACTGGGTCTTTTTTTCGATTAAATCGGTCCATATATAGCCTAGATATCGATCTATGAAGACTGTGTGATAAACGGGAAAAAATAGCATTTCATAACGTAACGTCATTTTTTAAAAGTTAAAAAGTCGACGATAAACTTTCACAAAACACTTCGAAATACTTGTGTAATGCAACTTTAGGTATTAGTACACGTTAATAAGCGATAAAATTCATCAGGAGGTGATGTAAATTCGATAGGTGGTCGTCTGGAAAAAATGTCCGGAAAAAACTCAACCAATACATCCAGTTGGAGGTCGGAGGGAATCGGTTCCCTTGGGTCGGTTCGACCAAGAATCAAATCCGAAGCAAATGAGAAGACTCTAGACATCCTGTGGAAGCTGTAGGTACTGCAACCTCGGCCTCATTTAATACGGTTCACCTTTAACAATAGGTTGAAGTGGCGCATGGATATTTTTTTCCACTTTCAGTGATCAGATTTTCCTGCGCTTTTCGATGAAACAGACGCTCTGTTATAGTCACAGCCGTGATTTAACCAGTTTTAGAAACGTGAGAGTGTTTTCTATCCACACATACTAATCATATGCATATACTATATTCCTGGCATGAGTAGCAGGACGCCAAAATGTTGCGCGATTTTTAACAGAATGTTCAAAAAAGTAGGGGGTAGGCTTAAGAGGTTTTAACAGTATCCAAAGAAGGGCTAGAAGTATTCAGAATGGTGTCGTCTGTGTAAAGATGGATCAGAGAATCACCAGCAGCAAGAGCGACATTGATGTATCATTGATCATTGATCTATACAGAGAAAAGAGTCGGCCCGAGAATTTAACCCTGTGGCACCCCCATAGACTGCCAGAGGTCCGGACAACAGGCCCTCCAATTTGATACACTGAACTCTGTCTGAGAAGTAGTTGTTGAACCAGGCGAGGCAATCATTTGAGAAACCAAGGCTGTTGAGTCTGCCAATAAGTATGTGGTGATTAACAGAGTCGAAAGCCATGGCCAGGTCGATGAATACAGCTGCACAGTAATGTCTCTTATCGATGGCGGCTATGATATCGTTTAGGACCTTGAGCGTGGCTGAGGTGCACCCATGACCAGCTTGGAAACCAGATTGCAAAGAGGGGAGGGTACAAAGGGATTCGAAATGGTCAGTGATTTGTTTGTTAATCTGGCTTTCGAAGACCTTAGAAAGGCAGGGTAGTAACAGATTGGGTCTAGAGTGTCTCCCCCTTTGAAGAGGGGGATGACCGCGGCAGTTTTCCAATCTTTGGGGATCTCCGACGATACGAAAGAGAGTTTGAACAGGTTAGCAATAGGGTTTGCAACAATTGCGGCAGATCATTTTAGAAAGAGAGGGTCCCGATTGTCTAGCCCGGCTGATTTGTATGGATACAGATTTTGCAGCTCTTTTAGAACATCAGCAGTCTGGATTTGGGTGAAGGAGAAATGGGGGAGGCTTAGGAAAGCTCTTGTGGGGGATGCAGGGCTGTTGACAGGGGTAGGGGTAGCCAGGTGGAAAGCATGGCCAGCTGTCGAAAAATGCTTTTTGAAATTCTCAATTATCGTAGATTAATCAGTGGTGACAGAGTTTCCTAGCCTCAGTGCAGTGGGCTGCTGGGAGGAGGTGCTCTTATTCTCCATGGACTTTACAGTGTGCTAGAACTTCTTGGAGTTTGTGCTACAGGATGCAAATGTATTTTTGAAAAAGCTAGCCTTTGCTTTCATAACTGCCTGTGTGTATTGATTGGTTCCTAACTTCCTGAAAAGTTGCATATCGTGGGGGCTATTCGATGTTAATGCAGAAAGCCACAGGATGTTTTTGTGCTGGTAAAGGGCATTGAGGTCTGGAGTGAACCAAGGGCTATATCTGTTCCTTGTTCAATTTTTTTTATGGGGCATGCTTATTTAACTTCTTGGATATAGGGGGCGCTCTTTTAATTTATGGATAAAAAAACGCTCCCATTTTAAACAAGATATTTTGTCACGAAAAGATGCTCGACTATGCATATAATTGACAGCTTTGGAAAGAAAACACTCTGACGTTTCCAAATCTGCAAAGATATTATCTGTGAGTGCCACAGAACTGATGCTACAGGCGAAACCCAGATGAAATTTCAAACAGGAAATGCCCCAGATTTTGAATGCGCTTTGTTCCAATGTCTCCTTATATGGCTGTGAATGCGCAAGGAATGAGCCTACACTTTCTGTCGTTTCCCCAAAGTGTCTGCAGCATTGTGACGTATTTGTAGGCATATCATTGGAAGATTGACCATAAGAGACTACATTTACCAGGTGCTCTGGTTGGTGTCCTCCGTTGCAATTATTGCGTAATCTCCAGCTGCGTGTATTTTACCATTTGCTTCAGAGGAGAAACCAAACTGCCACGAATGATTTATCATCGAATAGATATGTGAAAAACACCTTGAGGATTGATTCTAAACAACGTTTGCCATGTTTCTGTCGATATTATGGAGTTAATTTGGAAAAAAGTTTGGCGGTGTAATGACTGAATTTTCGGGGGGTTTTCTAAGCCAAACGTGATGAACAAAACGGAGCGATTTCTCCTACACAAATAATCTTTTTGGAAAAACTGAACATTTGCTATCTAACTGAGAGTCTCCTCATTGAAAACATCCGAAGTTCTTCAAAGGTAAATTATTTTATTTGAAGGCTTTTCTTGTTTTTGTGAAAATGTTGCCTGCTGAATGCTAGGCTTAATGCTATGCTAGCTATCAATACTCTTACACAAATGTTTGTGTAGCTATGGTTGAAAAGCATATTTTGAAAATCTTAGATGACAGTGTTGTTAACAAAAGGCTAAGCTTGTGAGCCAATATATTTATTTCATTTCATTTGCGATTTTCATGAATAGTTAACGTTGCATTATGGTAATGAGCTTGAGGCTATAATTACGCTCCTGGATACGGGATTGCTCGAAGCAACAGGTTAAATGCTGACTAACATTAACATTATATCCCCTATTGTAGCAAGCTAGGTAATGTTACGGTGCCATCGGTCGCCTATAGGTAACGGTAACGCGTTAGCTATCGCTATAGTTTAGCTATAGCTGCAAATTAATCTAACGCGGTAGCTAGCTAACAAACTATTTGATCGAGTTGTAATGGTAACATTAACGTTAAATTAAGGACAGTTGCTAGCTAACATTGGTAATGTCAGATATCTAACATTTTGGACTGGAGAGCAGTTATTGTTGCTAGTTATTGAACTTACTCACCATGCAGGGCCGCATGACAAGCTCATATTGTCATCGTTCATTCCATTGAATAACTAGCTAGCTAACCGTAGCTACATTAGGTTCCGGCGAGATCGATCGAAATGTCTCAGTTTGAGGGGAAACCCCAAGCAGATGAGACAACGAGTCTCCTGCTCACACAATGTTATCCATCACAGATTACTATCTTTCTGATTACGATGTTCTACCCTATTCTCCCTATAGTACACATTTTTTTGACCAGGGTCTATAGGTTGCTGGTCTAAAGTAGATTACTATGTAGGGAATATGTTACCATTTGGGATGTAATCTCTGTATTCAGGTATTCTTCTAATGTAAGTGGGTGTAGTGCACATGAAGGGTTATTCAAAACTAGCCCTGCCTGCCGCTCCATACACTTTCACTTTGTCCTCTATATCATATCATATAATGATTTCCATTAAACTAAAATAATATCATCACTATATGCTTGCTTCCAGTAGGTATTCTATATGTATTCATGTGTTTTTCTCTCTCTCTCTTCTCTCCATTCCTTCAAGTAGCGACCATCATCCCTCTGATTCCAACCCTTGGTCATTCAAACCTGTTCCTGATGTCACGAACCGGCTCAAAGCCCGTAACAAAGGGAGACAACGTGGAGATAAGGAGTAACAAAATATAGATTTATTAACTAAAGCAACTAAGGAAAATATACAATGGTGTGTGTAATCAGTAATCAGTAGTGTAAGTGAGTGTTTTGCATGCATGAATGTGATAATGCAGGGTGTTGAAAGGTGCCAAAGCAAACAAACAAAAGGCCACCAAGAACCACAACACAATCTACAAAGGTGTCTGCATGGAGAGAGTCTCCTCCATGAATGTGGAAGAGGTCTATTTATCCTGGGAGACACCTGGCCCAGGTGTTTCCCATGAAGCTGACGACCCTCCCAACTCCGCCCACCGGCATCCTAATAAGGAAACAAGAACAAAGACAGAATATGGCAGACAGAGTGGGAGGGTCGTCACACTGAAGGTTAATGGTATTGCGGGCACCCACCTCGCTTGGCCATCCATAGATCTGGAAAACATTTAACCAAAACTTGAGCTTTTTTGGTTCCATACCTACCATGTTGTAACAGCGTGAACCCCTAACACATCCACAAATACTTTCAATTTTCCTAATGGTTGTCAATTTCATCTTCAGGCTAAGAGACAATGGATGTGTCGAATCCAAGAGGCCATCTTTACTTGTATGCCAAATGCAAGGCATGGGATATTCAAAGAAATACTCTGATTCTGATTAGACCAGATGTGCGGAGAGAGTTTATTTCAACAGTAACAGTACCGTACTGAACGACCACAGGGCAATTGTGTACGGTGTGCTGAACACGTTTTTCTATTTCTAATGACCACACCCATATTAAATCAGGCCACACCCACCAAACGGGATCAAGCATACCTCAAAATGTGCAAATGGGTCTCTTGTTACCGCATGCAAGTTTCACAAGTTTAGACAATTAACATAATTTGAGTCAATTGGAGGGGTACCTGTGGATGTATTTCAAGGCCTACCTTCAAACTCAGTGACTCTTTGCTTGACATTATGGGGGAAAATCCAAAGAAAATCAGCCAAGACCTCTGAAAAAAATAGAAGACCTCCACAAGTCTGCTTCATCCTTGGGAGCAATTTCCAAACGCCTGAAGGTACCACGTTCATCTGTACAAACAGTACACTAGTATAAACACCATTAAACCCCGCAGGCGTCATACCGCTCAGGAAGGAGACACGCTCTGTCTCCTGGTGATGAAAGTACTTTGGTGTGAAAAGTGCAAAATCAATCCCAGAACAACAGCAAAGGACCTTGTGAAGATGCTGGAGGAAACAGGTAAAAAAAAGTATCTATATCCACAATAAAACAAGTCCTCTATCGAGGTAATATGAAAGGCCGCTCAGCAAGGAAGAAGTCACAGCGCCAAAACCGCCATAAAAAAGACAGACTACGGTTTGCAACTGCACTACGGTTTGCAACTACTTTTTGTAGAAATGTCCTCTGGTCTGCTGAAACAAAAATAGAACTGTTTGACCATAATGATCAATGTTATGTTTGGAGAGAAAAGCTGTGGAACACCATCCCAACAGTGAAGCACGGGGCTGGAAGAATCATGTTGTGGGGGTGCTTTAATGCAGGGGGGACTGGTGCACTTCACAAAATAGATTGCATCATGAGGTAGGAAAATTATGTGGATATATCGAAGCAACATCTTAAGACGTCAGTCAGCTAGTTAAAGCTTGGTTGCAAATGGGTCTTCCAAATGGACAATGACCCCAAGCATTCTTCCAAAGTTGTGGCAAAATGGCTTAAGGACAACAAAGTCAAGGTATTGGAGTATCCATCACAATGTCCTGACCTCAACCCTATATAAAATTTGTGGGGAGAACTGAAAAAGTGTGCGAGCAAGGAGGCCTACAAACCTGACTCAGTTACACCAGCTTTGTCAGGAGTAATGGGCCAAAATTCACCCAATGTATTGTGGGAAGGTTGTGGAAGGCTATCCAAAATGTTTGACCCAAGTTAAACAATTTAAAGGCAATGCTACCAAATACTAATTGAGGGTCTGTAAACATCTGACCCACTGGGAATGTGATGAAAGGAATAAAAGCTGAAATGGATCATTCTTTGTACTATTAGTCTTTAAATAAAGTGGTGATCCTAACTGACCTATGACAGGGAATTTTTACTTGGACTAAATGCCAGGAATTGTGAAAAACTGAGTTTAAATGTATTTGGCTAAGATGTATGTAAACTTCCGACTTCAACTGTACCACGACGAAGGGCTGTTCTTATGCACAACGCATCGCTGAGTACAGCCTGGACAGCCCTTAACCGTGGTATATTGGCCATATATCACAAACCCCCGAGGTGCCTTATTGATGTTATGAACTCCCTATCAACTTAATTAGAGCAGTAAAAATACACATTTTGTTATACCCATGGTATATGGTGTGATATACCACGGCTTTCAGCCAATCAGCATTAAGGGCTCGAACCACCCAGTTTATAATTCTTATTAACCTTTGTGTTCTAGCACAGCCTTTTTCTCGACCCAGTCAGGGTCCATCAGTTGTTCCATATATTTGATATAACCTAACACTAGTACATTCAGCAGCAGTTAAGGTGTGCAGTGTTGGAATACAATACATTTGAAATGGCTGCAGCACCCGGGGAATGGGTTAATTAAGAAAGGCTGTTCGAGCCTACCTCAACACACACCTGATTCAACCTAAATGAAGAGTTGATTAGTTGAGTCAGGTGTTAGTGCTGGGTTGGAACTGTATTAGTGTGCAGACACATCTGGTAAGACCTGAACTAGTATGTTCTGAAAGTATAACAGGCAGACTTGAAGGGCAATATAATTGCCTGTATTAACATTAACAGATCTCAAAGTTATCCATAACTGGGGGTAATGATGTAAATAAGACATTGTGGTGGGTGTGCGGGAAGGTTTTCGGATCTGACCTAGCCACCCAATTAAATTAGTGCGGGAGAGGACAGAAGATTGGCATCAAGACGATACCAGTGAAGGACATCATAGTGGGTAAGTTCAACCATTAATGTGATATGTTTCTGTTTCATGATTAGTAAGTGAAAAAAGACCTTTGTAAATCCTTCAACCAGGGATACATTGACAGTTTAAGTTTCTTACCCAGGAATTGGCTCAAATGCCTGAGGCCTTGGGTTTTATAAACTCTGTGAAAGGTTAGTTTCCTAATTTCTTCACATCTGAGGAGAATCTACATTATATTGGATCTTATTGCAGCCCCGAAATGTATGGGTGTGATCAAATGTCTCCCAAAGAGCGAGAGCTTCATGACATGGTACGAGACAGTATGTCACAGCACTTTTGATTTCCACAAAGAGATGGAGTCGTACTGTGACAACGATGTAGTTATACTTCGTGAAGGATGCCTCCGATTCAGAGAAGAGGTAATCAAAGATGCCGGCATTGACCCCTGGAGTTGTACAACTATTGCATCGGCATGCATGAAAACCTATTGTACACACTTTTTACCTCCAGCATCTATAGCTATTCCATCACCTGACAACTACCGACGCCTATTCAAGTCATACTCTAGCGGGTCCATTCAATGGTTGGAGTACTTGGCCCAGGATAAAAACATTTTTATTCAACATGCTTTGAATAGTGGGGAGAAGGCGTTTGGGCCGTATCACGTAGATGGATACACACAGACTGACGGCGGGGAGACAGTGTTTGAGTACAACGGTTGTTTCTTCCACGGTTGTAAATCTTGCTTGGTGCCCCAGGCCATGTGTGTCCTAACCCAAAATACATTTGGGGATATGTACCAGGAGTTCCAAGACAAATTGGAATCTTTACAGGCTACTTACAGATTGAAAGTGAATGTGATGCATGAGTGGACCGAACTCAATAAGTCTGATCCTCATGTTCGAGCTTTCCTTTCCAGCTTTGACACACCAGAACCGTTGGAACCACAACAGGCCTCGTATGGAGGCCGTACCAATGCTTTGACATTGCGGTATGTAGCGCAACCCGGCGAGACAATAGGATATGTAGATTTTACATCCCTTTATCCTCATGTAATGAGTTCCTCATGCTATCCTATGGGGCATCCTGAAATTATTCACCGTGACTTTGACCCAAAAATATTTTTGGTCTGATTAAGCTCTCTAGGGGGCACTATTTTCATTTTTGGAAAAATAACGTTCCCAAAGTAAACGGGCTATTTTGTCAGGACAAGATGCTAGAATATGCATATAATTGACAGCTTAGGATAGAAAACACTAACGTTTCCAAAACTGTAAAAATATTGTCTGTGAGTATAACAGAAGTAATATTGCAGGCGAAAGCATGAGAAAAATCCAATCAGGAAGGGACTCTTATTTAGAAAGCTCTGCGTTCCTATGCATCCCTATTGAGCAGTGAATGGGATATCAACCAGATTCCTTTTCTATGGCTTCCCTAATGTGTCTAGTGTCACAATACATAGTTTCAGGCTTTTATTTTGAAAAATGAGCCTGAACGTCAACATTGCGTCAGTAGTCAGCTGAAGTCTCTCAGAGTGTTTTGTGTGTAAAGGACAAATGCGGCCATTGTTTCTCTCTATCCTACTAAGAAGCCACCAGTCCCGGTAGATATATTATAGAATAGATATTTGAAAAACACCTTGAGGGTTGATTTAAACAACGTTTTCCATGTTTCTGTCTATATTATGGAGCTAATTTGCAATATTTTTCGGCGTTGTAGTGACCTCAATTTCCGGTCAATTTCTCAGCCAAATGTGAAGAACAAATGGAGCTATTTCGCCTACAAAAATTATATTTTTGGAAAAAAGGAACATTTGCTATCTAACTGGGAGTCTCGTGAGTGAAAACATCCGAAGCTCATCAAAGGTAAACGATTTAATTTGATTTATTTTCTGATTTTCGTGACCAGGTTGCCTGCTGCTAGCTAGTCATAATGCTATGCTAGGCTATCGATAAACTTACACAAATGCTTGTCTTGCTTTGGCTGTAAAGCATATTTTCAAAATCTGAGATGACAGGGTGATTAACAAAAGGCTAAGCTGTGTTTCAATATATTTCACTTGTGATTTCATGAATAGGAATATTTTCTAGTAATATTATGTCCGTTGCGTTATGCTAATCAGTGTCCGTTGATGATTAGCTCCCGGACCCGGGATGGGTAGTATCAAGAGGTTTAAGCGGGTGTGAACGATGTTGAGTGGGTATAGACAAGGAAAAGCTCTCCAGTAGGCTTACCAAAACATTCACAAGCCATCTTCTCAAAAGTGGGGTTACAAATTTATCAACTTCCAAAGCAGAATTACTTTCTCATTGTTCCTCAACTGCAGTGTATAATATACCATTTTCTAGCTCAGAGCCTCTACTTTTATCTAATGTAAAACACATAATTTCAAATGTTGCTACATAGGACCAAATCCAAGTCGTGGGTCACATATGTTGGAATGTATTTAAAAAGTAGAAAATAAAATTTAAAAAATCGGTATGGGATCGCTCTTTCAATTTGCATACATATTCAATCTTAGTATCTGCTTTTCATAATGCAATATTCACATAGCTTTTGATATTGTTTTCTTGTCATTTGAACTGTCACTGAACTGCTCAAAACTGGTAATTACACTCAGAAAAATATTTCCTAAACAGAAACATATAGGTTTCTTCAGTTTGTCCCCATAGGGAAAACCTTTTTGGTACTAGGTAGAACCGCTTGAAGGGTTCTTCATAGAACCCTCTGTAAATGGCTCTACCTGGGTCTTCCTTGAACCCTCTGCAAAGGGTTCTACCAAGAACCCTTTCATTCTCTAAAGCAAGGTTGTCAAACTCATTCTGTGGAGTGCCTAGTGTCTGCAGTGTTCTAAAGGTTCTTCATAGAACCCTCTATGAAGGGTGTAAATCTTTATTTGTATATTTCCCAATGTGTCTTTTGAGTCAATTGTAGAGTAACTGTACCACCCATGAGTGTTTTTTGTGACATTTGATTGCTTTCAGTCCTGTGGTCTTCACCAAATGAGTGCCTAAGTGAATATGTTATCATTAAAATTTAACACTTTATGACAATACATCACATGTATCAAAAGAACTTACTTTGACAGCCTACTTTTACCCTAATACAGTGGTCTGAAACTCATAGTTCGCAGGCCACATCAGGCATGTAAGTGACATTATGCTGGCTTGCAAATTGATGTGTAATTCCTATTGGAATCCAGCCAGAGTGATGGTATCCAACAATTGGAACTAAGTCATCCGCAACCTGAATTCAGAATAACTGTCAAGGTAGGGAAGGTTGATAAATCAGACTACCTAAACCATCTCAGTAACGGCTGCAATAAGGACAACTACTAATAGATTGGATTAGTTTAGAACTATGTATGTTATTTATCTTTGTGTGGCATAAGATCAATCAATCAATGAATGCACATGCAAAACCCCAGATATTGAAACAAACAAGCAGATGTAGGGTGTTAAATTGGGACTATATTCTTTCATGATATGCACAGAAAATCATATCAATTTATATTTTCAAAAGGATGAGTCTGGTGTTAATATTTCATGACCTCAGCGGGCTTTTTGAGTTGCCTATGCACAAGTCAATTGCAAAATAATACACTTGATTTATGTTACATTGCATGCTAAATGTGTCTGATCAGATGTTAGCAAACGAATAGATGAGCTGCCACTTCCACTTATTTGCCCAGCCAGAGATCAAATAACCAAACATACAGACAGCGATTCAGTGAAACAAAATCACATTGATTGATTTTCAGAAAAGTCAAGGGATTTTGGTCAGGATACTACACGAGTGAAGAGCAAAACCTGTTTTACAAGGCTAGCGTAGGCTACATAGCTAGCTAACATGCTAGGAAAATGTTCTTATAACACTGTTATATGAGCAAACTAGACTAAAGATTATCATTGTGAACATTCACCTCAATTTGTCTGATGTTTTACCAGCCTAATTGTAGCCAAATATCATATTGATTGATGTACCTTTCCCAATCTTAACAGTGCTGAAATTATTGTTGACCGCACATTAAATTATTTAAAATGTTTGGATGACTTTGGGAGTTTCAGTAAGCAACAATATGTATGATACATTCCTTCAATGGCATTAGACTACTTTATTCCAATATTTTCGTAATTCTGTGATATTCATTCCCACAGTAATTATTGATTGATCCATCCAGTTGTGGTTAAGAAAACATGCATGCATAGTGGTGGGCTTTGCGAGGTGATTGTCGTAGCGACATGCCTCAGAATGGTAACAGCCAAGTAATAGGTGCTGCCGAGCAACCATCATTATGAAGCATCACATCTCATGAAAGCATTTCTTATACTGGATTTAGCTACGACAAGCGTTTTTTGAGGTTGGTGCAACAGGTGTAAATTCTGATCCCAAAGTCGGACTTAGCTTCGTCTGACCTAGCATTTAAGACCAACTTTTTAACGCACAAATGGTGAAACTAGCCCCAGATGTTTTCGTTTGGTTGGTAGAGTAGAAGAGCATTTTGACATTTTTAAAAGAT
The DNA here is from genome assembly GCF_018296145.1 of Oncorhynchus tshawytscha. NCBI lineage: Eukaryota > Metazoa > Chordata > Actinopteri > Salmoniformes > Salmonidae > Oncorhynchus > Oncorhynchus tshawytscha. The sequence continues at coordinate 1,304,287 of NC_056452.1, forward strand.
GACAAGAAGCAGAGAAAGACATGTCCCAATGTCGAAGCAACTACTTCAACCGCTGACAAATGCCTTCTAAGACCCAAATTGCTCAAAAAAAAGTTATGTCCCAATTTCCCAACCCCAGGTCGGACCATATGTCTGGCCCATCTACCGAGATGCACGCACGGCATAGTCTGACAGCGGTAAGATGCATGCTGTTGAGAAAAATAATAAAACACATTGCAAATTGCATATGCTCAATTTGAGACTATTCCTGCGTTTCAACATTCATTCAAAATATTATAAAAAATCTACAATATGATTCTAGAAGAATGCAACTTAAGCAAAGCTGTATTAAACCTTGTTAGTCCAAATCCAACATTGTGTATTTAGGGTTCAAGCAGTGAAACTGGTGAAACCCTATTGTATTTTTTCCTCAGTCATTATTAGGGGTTCAGCAGTGAAGCTGGTGAAACCCAATTGTAATTCTTCTGGTTCATTAGGGGTCCATTCCCCGCTGTCCTCAGATAATCACATGGGGTGCTTTTGCCTTAAAGCCTTTTTGAAATCTGACAAAGCGGCTGGATTAATAAGAAGTTAACCTCTCTAGGGTAGGGGGCAGCATTCGGAATTTTGGATGAAAAGCATGCCCAAATTAAACGGCTTGCTACTCAGGTCCAGAAGATATGATATGCATATAACTGGTAGATTTGGGTAGAAAACACTCTAAAGCTTCCAAAACTGTTAAAATAGTGTCTGTGAGTATAACAGAACTGATTTAACAGGTGAACACCTGAGAAAAATCCATTCAGGAAGTTTTTTTTGTGTTTTTTAGTTTTTAGATTTTGTAGTTATCTATTCAATGCCATTACAGTATCCATTGACTCAGGACTCCATTTGCAGTTCCTATGCCTTCCACTAGATGTCAACAGTCTTTAGAAATCGTTTCAGGCTTGTATTCTTATAAATGAGGGAGTAAGACCAGTCTGAACGAGTGGACCGTAACATGACGCAGAGTTTTTTCAGGCGCATGTGCATTTCTTTTTTATCTTTTATATTGACGGCGTTGTTGTCCGGTTTAAATATTATATTATATATTAACTATTTTAGGCTAAAAAAATAACCTGAGGATTGAATATAAACATCGTTTGACATGTTTCTATGAACTTTACGAATACAATTTGGATTTTTTTGTCTGATTGTTTTGAGTTTGAGCCTGTGATTACTGAAGAAAATGCGCTAACAAAACATAGCTTTTTGGATATAAAGAGACTTCATCGAACAAAAGGAACATTTATTGAGTATTTATTGAGTAAATGAATGTCTTCTGATTGCCACCATATGAAGATCATCAAAGGTAAGTGATTAATTTGATCTCTACTTCTGTAATAATTTGTCAACTGGGCTATGTTCTGGGCTAGGTATGTTCTGGGCAAGGTATGCTTTCGCCGAAAAGCATTTTATAAATATGATACTGTGGTTGGTTTAACAAAAAGTTCATCTTTAAACCGATGTAAAATATGTTTTGTTTTCTGAATTTTTATAATGAGCATTTCTGTAATTGAATTTGGCACTCTGCAACCTCACTGGATCAAATCAAATCAAATCAAATGTATTTATATAGCCCTTCGTACATCAGCTGATATCTCAAAGTGCTGTACAGAAACCCAGCCTAAAACCCCAAACAGCAAGCAATGCAGGTGTAGAAGAAGAAGAAGAAGAAAAAGAAGCACGGTGGCTAGGAAAAACTCCCTAGAAAGACCTAGGAAGAAACCTAGAGAGGAACCAGGCTATGTGGGGTGGCCAGTCCTCTTCTGGCTGTGCTGGGTGGAGATTATTTTATTTTGAAAAATAAGCGTGAAGGACAACATTGCATCAGTGGTCAGCTGGTGGCTCTCAAAGTGATTTGTGCGTAATAGACAAAGGCGGCCATTGTGCCTCTCGCTCCTACTGGGAAGCCAACTGTCCCGGTTGATATATTATCGAATAGATATTTGAAAAACACCTTGAGGGTTGATTATAAAAAATGTTTGCCATGTTTCTGTCGATATTATGGATCTAATTTGGAATATTTTTCGCCGTTGTCGTGACCACAGTTTCCTGTGGATTTCTCAACCAAACGTGAAGTACAAACGGAGGTATTTCGGCTATAAAAAGAATCTTTATGGGACAAAATGAACATTTGCTGTCTAACTGGGAGTCTCCTGAGTGAAAACATCCGAAGCTCATCAAAGGTAAACGATTTAATTTGATTGCTTTTCTGATTTGTGACCAAGTTTCCTACTGCTAGCTGGGCATAATGTTATGCTAGGCTATCGATAAACTTACACAAATGCTTGTCTTGCTTTGGCTGTAAAGCATAATTTCAAAATCTGAGATGACAGGGTGATCAACAAAAGGCTAAGCTGTGTTTCACTATATTTCACTTGTGATTTCATAAATATTAATATTTTCTAGTAATATTTTTTGTCCGTTGCGTTATGCTAATTAGTGTCAGTTGATGACAATTCTCCTGGATCCGGGAGGGGTAGTTCTAAGAGGTTAAAGCAACTGTTTACCCTCCCCGGTGTTTGTTTCTGCCGGTGTTGCCTTACAAGGGACCTCAAGGAAAACTTCTCTCCCCTTTGTCGCACCTGCAGTAAAAACAACAACTAGGAAAAGCCTTGTGATCATTCAGATCAAGAAAGAGCCCTGACAGGTGTATGGGTCACCTTTTGAATTCTCTAAGGTTCTAGAGATGGGGTATTGTGTTGCCAAAATCTTTGAAGTGTGGAACTTTACCAGGAAATCAGACACTCTTTTTAAAGAGTACATTAAGACCTTCTTGAGATGCAAGCAAATGGCTCCGGGGTATTCTGCATCGGTCACAGATCAAGAGAGCAAAGACAAGTCCATTCAGGACTATCACGACAGAGAAGGCATACTTCTTGACCCTGACAGAAAAGAGGTCAACAAAACCAAAATGTAACTTTTTATAACTAATTTTGGTGCAAACTTTCCCAGAGAAGCAATATGCTAACAACGTCAATCATTAAAGACTGAAGAATTTGGAGAATGTTTTTTCGGACCAATACGAAATTTCACATTTTTCATTCGAGTCAAGACATTGCCCTGTTGCAATGGAGATGTAACAAGAAGTGGGTTCTACCCCTGGGTAATGGAAAGCATTTACCATGGCCTACGTATGGTCGACTTGAACTGTACACGCTCATGGAACAGTTGCAGAGGCGTGTTCTTTATCATGACACAGACTCTGTGGTCTATGTATTCAAACAGGGCGATTGGAACCCCCCTCTTATCAAATCAAATCAAATTTTATTTGTCACATACACATGGTTAGCAGATGTTAATGCGAGTGTAGCGAAATGCTTGTGCTTCTAGTTCCGACAATGCAGTAATAACCAACAAGTAATCTAACTAACAATTCCAAAACTACTGTCTTATACACAGTGTAAGGGGATAAAGAATATGTACATAAGGATATATGAATGAGTGATGGTACAGAGCAGCATAGGCAAGATACAGTAGCTGATATCGAGTACAGTATATACATATGAGATGAGTATGTAAACAAAGTGGCATAGTTAAAGTGGCTAGTGATACATGTATTACATAAGGATGCAGTCGATGATATAGAGTACAGGGTAAGTAATGTTACTTATAGGGTAAGTAACATTATATAAGGTAGCATTGTTTATATATTTACATCAATTCCCATTATTAAAGTGGCTGGAGTTGAGTCAGTGTCATTGTCAGTGTGTTGGCAGCAGCCACTCAATGTTAGTGGTGGCTGTTTAACAGTCTGATGGCCTTGAGATAGAAGCTGTTTTTCAGTCTCTCGGTCCCAGCTTTGATGCACCTGTACTGACCTCGCCTTCTGGATGATAGCGGGGTGAACAGGCAGTGGCTCGGGTGGTTGATGTCCTTGATGATCTTTATGGCCTTCCTGTAACATCGGGTGGTGTAGGTGTCCTGGAGGGCAGGTAGTTTGCCCCCGGTGATGCGTTGTGCAGACCTCACTACCCTCTGGAGAGCCTTACGGTTGAGGGCGGAGCAGTTGCCGTACCAGGCGGTGATACAGCCCGCCAGGATGCTCTCGATTGTGCATCTGTAGAAGTTTGTGAGTGCTTTTGGTGACAAGCCGAATTTCTTCAGCCTCCTGAGGTTGAAGAGGCGCTGCTGCGCCTTCTTCACGATGCTGTCTGTGTGAGTGGACCAATTCAGTTTGTCTGTGACGTGTATGCCGAGGAACTTAAAACTTGCTACCCTCTCCACTACTGTTCCATCGATGTGGATAGGGGGGTGTTCCCTCTGCTGTTTCCTGAAGTCCACAATCATCTCCTTAATTTTGTTGACACCACACTCCGAGGGCCCTCACCTTAGTTTTCCTGACACCACACTCCGAGGGCCCTCACCTCCTCCCTGTAGGCCGTCTCGTCGTTGTTGGTAATCAAGCCTACCACTGTTGTGTCGTCCGCAAACTTGATGATTGACTTGGAGGCGTGCGTGGCCACGCAGTCGTGGGTGAACAGGGAGTACAGGAGAGGGCTCAGAACGCACCCTTGTGGGGCCCCAGTGTTGAGGATCAGTGGGGAGGAGATGTTGTTGCCTACCCTCACCACCTGGGGGCGGCCCGTCAGGAAGTCCAGTACCCAGTTGCACAGGGCGGGGTCGAGACCCAGGGTCTCGAGCTTGATGACGAGCTTGGAGGGTACTATGGTGTTGAATGCCGAGCTGTAATCGATGAACAGCATTCTCACATAGGTATTCCTCTTGTCCAGATGGGTTAGGGCAGTGTGCAGTGTGGTTGAGATTGCATCGTCTCTGGACCTATTTGGGCGGTAAGCAAATTGGAGTGGGTCTAGGGTGTCAGGTAGGGTGGAGGTGATATGGTCCTTGACTAGTCTCTCAAAGCACTTCATGATGACGGATGTGAGTGCTACGGGGCGGTAGTCGTTTAGCTCAGTTACCTTAGCTTTCTTGGGAACAGGAACAATGGTGGCCCTCTTGAAGCATGTGGGAACAGCAGACTGGTATAGGGATTGATTGAATATGTCTGTAAACACACCGGCCAGCTGGTCTGCGCATGCTCTAAGGGCGCGGCTGGGGATGCCGTCTGGGCCTGCAGCCTTGCGAGGGTTAACCCGTTTAAATGTCTTACTCACCTCGGCTGCAGTGAAGGAGAGACCGCATGTTTTCATTGCAGGCCGTGTCAGTGGCACTGTATTGTCCTCAAAGCGGGCAAAAAAGTTATTTAGTCTGCCTGGGAGCAAGACATCCTGGTCCGTGACTGGGCTGGATTTCTTCCTGTAGTCCGTGATTGACTGTAGACCCTGCCACATGCCTCTTGTGTCTGAGCCGTTGAATTGAGATTCTACTTTGTCTCTGTACTGACGCTTAGCTTGTTTGATAGCCTTGCGGAGGGAATAGCTGCACTGTTTGTATTCAGTCATGTTACCAGACACCTTGCCCTGATTAAAAGCAGTGGTTCGCGCTTTCAGTTTCACACGAATGCTGCCATCAATCTACGGTTTCTGGTTAGGGAATGTTTTAATAGTTGCTATGGGAACGACATCTTCAACGCACGTTCTAATGAACTCGCACACCGAATCAGCGTATTCGTCAATATTGTTATCTGACGCAATACGAAACATCTCCCAGTCCACGTGATGGAAGCAGTCTTGGAGTGTGGAGTCAGCTTGGTCGGACCAGCGTTGGACAGAGCTCATCGTGGGAGCCTCTTGTTGTAGTTTCTGTCTGTAGGCAGGGATCAACAAAATGGAGTCGTGGTCAGCTTTTCCGAAAGGGGGGCGGGGCAGGGCCTTATATGCGTCGCGGAAGTTAGAGTAACAGTGATCCAAGGTCTTTCCACCCCTGGTTGCGCAATCGATATGCTGATAAAATTTAGGGAGTCTTGTTTTCAGATTAGCCTTGTTAAAATCCCCAGCTACAATGAATGCAGCCTCCGGATAAATCGTTTCCAGTTTGCAGAGAGTTAAATAAAGTTAGTTCAGAGCCATCGATGTGTCTGCTTGGGGGGGATATATACGGCTGTGATTATAATCGAAGAGAATTCTCTTGGTAGATAATGCGGTCTACATTTGATTGTGAGGAATTCTAAATCAGGTGAACAGAAGGATTTGAGTTCCTGTATGTTTCGTTCATCACACCATGTCACATTAGTCATAAGGCATACGCCCCCGCCCCTCTTCTTACCAGAAAGATGTTTGTTTCTGTCGGCGCGATGCGTGGAGAAACCCGTTGGCTGCACCGCCTCGGATAGCGTCTCTCCAGTGAGCCATGTTTCCGTGAAGCAAAGAACGTTACAGTCTCTGATGTCCCTCTGGAATGCTACCCTTGCTCAGATTTCATCAACCTTGTTGTCAAGAGACTGGACATTGGCAAGAAGAATGCTAGGGAGTGGTGCACGGTGTGCCCGCCTCCGGAGTCTGACCGCATCGTTTCCCTCTTTTTCGGAGTCGTTTTTTTGGGTTGCTGCATGGAATCCACTCCGTTGTCCTGTTTGTAAGGCAGAACACAGGATCCGCGTCGCGAAAAACATATTCTTGGTCGTACTGATGGTGAGTTGACGCTGATCTTATATTCAGTAGTTCTTCTCGACTGTATGTAATGAAACCTAAGATGACCTGGGGTACTAATGTAAGAAATAACACATAAAAAAAACAAAAAACTGCGTCGTTTCCTAGGAACGCGAAGCGAGGCGGCCATCTCTGTCGGCGCCGGAAGTCTGTCTTAGCAACTATCTGGGTGGTTTAACGAGTGAACTCGAAGATGGTGACCATATCAAAGAGTGGCCTTCCTGTGGTCCCAAAAGCTATGCTTTTAGGACTAAAAGACAATCACGTGGTGTTGAAAGCCAAAGGCGTGACCCAAAACTATGAAAATTCCCCGCATGTAAACTTGGAATCAATCACACGCTTTGTCGAGGGGGTTCATAAACGACCGGAATAGTGAATTGGACATTTTGAACTACATAAAAAGGGTTTCCATCTAGGGAATGCCCCACTTACTAAAAGATTCTGGGTAGTCTATGACAAGAGATTGATTTTACCTGACGGGACCACCTTGCCCTTTGGCTACTGACTTATGTTACAAGCCCCATGTGTACGGAACACCGACAACATTCCGCTGAAAAGGCAGCGTGCAAAATTCAAAATTGTTTTTTAGAAATATGTAACTTTCACACATTAACATGAAAGATTAACAAGATGTTTATCTACCCATCGTGTCCAATTTCAAAAATGCTTAACAGCTAAAGCACAACATATGATTATGTAGGTCATAGCCAAGTCGAAAAAACACAGCCATTTTTCCAGCATAAGATAGGAGTCACAAAAAGCAGAAATATAGATGAAATTAATCACTAACCCTTGATGATCTTCATCAGATGACACTCATAGGACATCATGTTACACAATACATGTATATTTTGTTCGATAATGTTCATATTTATATCCAAAAATCTCAGTTTACCTTGGCGCCTTACGTGCAGTAATGTTTTGATTTGCAGAAATTACTCAAACATTGATATAAGATAAATGTTATTCACAGAATTAAAGATAGACTTCTCCTTAATCTTGATGCTACCCATCCCGGATCCGGGATCGTGACTACGGCTCAAGCTCATTAGCATAACGCAAAATGCGAAAAAATATTCTTAGAAATATTTAACCTCCACACCTACACAAGTCCAATAGCTCAAATGAAAGATAAACACCTTGTTCATCTACCCAGCAAGTCAGATTTCTAAAATGTTTTCCGGCGAAAACATAGCACACATTTATATTAGACCACCACCGAAACAAAAGGCAAGTGGCGGCCATTTTGTCCCAGAAAATATAAAATTTAAAAGTAGGATTAAAAAATAAATAATTCACTAACCTTTTGAAAATCTTCATCAGATGACAGTAATATTACATGTTTATTTTTTTTTTCAATAATATGCCATTAATCCAATTTCAATAACATTTCAATAATTTTTTCAATAATATGCCATTAATTAATAATAATATCCATAAATCTCTGTTTACAATGACGACATTTCAAAAAATGCTACTCAAAATGTCCGGAGAAATTGTGATAGCTCCGACAGATAACGTCAGATAACAAGCAATAAACATGACTAAATATACATGTTCTACATATAGTTACAAAGATACACTTCTTCTTAATACAACCGCTGTGTTACATTTATTTTTAACATTACAGAATTCGTTCACTAGTCTATGCTATGAGTCGGCGCTCAGATATTAGCAGTGTCTCCTCTACGTTTGGAGTCCACAGAAACCCAAAATAACCACATAAATATTCTCTTACCTTTGATGTTCTTCGATCAGAAGACGTAGAAGGAGTCATACTTACCCAATACATCGTTTGGTTTCAAGTTGTGCGTCTTTGTATTAGCATATGCTAACAGCTTCAGCTGAAATGCACCCAAAATAACTTCTGCTCCTTCTGGTCCCGCACTCTTGCGCATCAAAACTTCAAAATTACATATTATATGTCGACTAAACTGGTCAAACTAAGTGCAGAATCGAGCAAAATGATGTTTTTATCATGTAAAACAATGATAATCGCAAACAAACGAACCGGCTTCAAATGGTGTCTATTGGAAAAGAACGTTCCCCAAATCGGCCGCGCGCAATAGAGTGCATGTATTTGAGAGTGACCCGGGCATTTTCGCCTGCCAAAGGATGAGGGAGCGCGAAATTCAAACAATGAACGTGCCAATTGAAAGCCGACATCGCGCTGAACAAATACATACTGTTCCCAGATCGGTAGCTGCCTGGGAAGGGTGGGGGCGATGACGTCAAAGTTGACCCAACTTTTCTCTTGACAAGAGAGAGTTTGGGAGAAAGGCTGCCCTGAGAGTTCTGCTTTACATACAGACATAATTTAAACGGTTTTAGAAACTTTAGAGTGTTTTCTATTCAATAATAATTATTATATGCATATATTAGCAATTTTGGAAAAAAATATTTTCAGTTTACTATGGGCACGCACTTCCTCCAAAGGGGGCAGTATTCAGCCATAAGCTCAAGAGGTTAATGCAACCTCTGTCACATTTCAAAAAAACTTTACCGAAAAAGCATAATCTGAGAACGGCACTCAGAGCCCAAAACAGCCAGAGGAATATCCGCCATGTTGTGGAGTCAACAAAGTCAGAAATAGCATTATAAATATTCCCTTACCTTTGATGATCTTCATCAGAATGCACTCCCAGGAATCCCAGTTCCACAATGACTGATTTGTTCCATGAAGTTCCATCATTTATGTCCAAATACCTCATTTTTGTTCACGCGTTTAGTACACAATCCAAACTCACGACGCACAGGCAAGTCCAGGCGAAAGTTTAGACAAAGTCATTACAGTTCGTAGAAACATGTCAAACGAAGTATAGAATCAATCTTTAGGATGTTTATATCATAAATCTTCAGTAATGTTCCAACCGGAGAATTCCTTTGTCTGTAGAAATGCAATGCAATGCAAGCTAACTCTCACATGAGCACGCGTGATCAGCTCATGCTCATTCTCTCCCCTTCATAGTAGAAGCCTGAAACAAAGTTCTAAAGACTGTTGACATCTAGTGGAATCCTTGGGAAGTGCAACATGACCCCATTTACACTGTATATTGGAATGGCAAAGAGTTGAAAAACTACAAAACCTCAGATTTCGAACAATGCTCTCCCATTGATGGCTCTGTACAAAAAGAGCATCCACTAACTAACATTTTCAATTCCATTACATCCCAACTTTTAAAAGGAATAAGCATATGCAACCTAAAATCCCCATTCAGGCCACCATCCCTGTTGTTGCCGTTGCGGATTTTCTCATTGCTGATATAGAACTCCACGCACCCACATGGAAGTCCAATCTTTCTTTGTATTTTCACCCTATGAAATATTCTTCCTGAGGACTCAGGTGCACCTCCCCTATGGGTCTCGTAGCCCGTGAACAAGCTATACCCCTTTGTGATAACTCTGTTCGGAACACACCACCTTGCGAAACACCTGCCAGTCTTCAAGCCTGTAGTCCACTCCTAAAGTCTGGTCTGTATATTCTTCGGCTACGGTATAGAGTTTCACTCTACAGGCTGGGTAATCAAACAGATAACCCCATAGCTGTCCATTAGACATCGCTTGATCTTTCAGCGTAGTTGCGGGCAGTATTTGGGTTCCATACATATTTAGAAACTGCGTTTTTGGCGCACTGTATATTGATGCTTTATACTCTGACCTTTCTCTGTTTCAACCGAGGTCCTGCTCCCGTTGTTACAGTCATCACGTGTGTGTCAGTGATCACAAAATCAATTTTTAATTTCTTTAGTGGTTTGTCGTGTTCGCTTGTGGTGTTCTGGGGTTTATTTATAATGAGTCTGCCCCCCAATACCCCCGGACATTCCTGTTTCATAGACAACAGCCCTGAGGTCACTACAACAGGGTGGGGGCCATAACATTTTAAATGTTCACACACATCCCCAGTTCAACGAGGTCCCTACACATCAATCATCATGACAGCTTCAAAGGGACAGACGCACTATATGCTTAAATAAACACTCACTCTAAAGCGTGAGAACCGAATGACATATATGGGCACTCCCTAGAGCATGTGAGAACATCCTGTCAGGAAGTTATGGGCATACACATGTGACCCATGACATAAGGTCATAAATCTCACGTTTGACGTGTGCCGTCTACTGTATTCTCTCGTGTACTTTTTTAATTGTCTAATTAATTAAATCAATCAATCCCTCCACCCACAACAATTCAATGCATTTAAAAACTATGAGAATGAGTGTACAAATGAATACTTTTGGAAAAGTGTTGAGAGTTGGGATGCAGCCCATCATCACTCTTGTTAAATAGAAATGTACTGACAGTTTTTTGCTTAATATTTTCCCTTCTAGTGTCAGTTCTTAGAAATGCAGCTCTTTTAGAAATGACAGAGGCTGATGTAGAGAAACACATTCAAAATTGTCTCAGGCTGAGCCAAGACAGAGCAAAGGGGAGGCGAATAAGGCCCAGTAGACTAGTGGAAGAGGGAGCAGAACAAGAAAGTGGTTAAAGGTAGGCCTACTGATCAAGCAACAGCAGAGATGGAGCTTCTCATATACCCATCTACAATAAGTTATTGTTTGCCTCCCTCTCTCAAACAGGCTGTCATTTCAAGTCTGCCAGGAGAATCTTGTAGAATCCCAAACGAACACCTTGCCCCTACCAGCTTGCTCGGAGGGCACTGTTAACCAACATTATCGTCTTGAATCTGTCGACATAGGCAAGGCAGGGTTGTTAAGATCAAATGGTCACAAGAACGGAGAGAAAGGGCAGTGCCAAAATTTTTTAACTAGGCAAGTCAGTTAACAAATTCTCATTTACATTGATTTTGGCTAACCAAATGGCAAAAGGCCTCCTGCGGGGATGGGGGCTGGGATTAAATAGAAATATACGACAAACACACATCACAACAAGAGAGACAACACTACATAAAGAGCGACCTAAGATGACAACATAGCATGGCAGAAATGCATGGCAACATGGTAGCAGCACAAAACAGGGTACAAACATTGTTGGGCACAGACAACAGCACAAAGGGCAAGAAGGTAGAGACAACAATACATCACGCAAAGCAGCCACAACTGTCAGTAAGAGTGTCCATGATTGAAACTTTGAATGAAGAGATTGAGATAAAACTGTCCAGTTTTATGAGTGTTTGTTGCAGCTTGTTCCAGTCGCTAGCTGCAGCAAACTGAAAAGATGAGCGACCCAGGGATGTGCTTGCTTTGGGGACCTTTAACAAAATGTGATTGGCAGAACGGGAGTTGTATGTGGAGGATGAGGGCTGCAGTAGATTTCTCAGATAGGGGGGAGTGAGGCCTAAGAGGCCAATTGCGCATCACACACCTTGCAATCTGAGCCGAGGAAGTACAGTATCTGGACTAGTTGTTAGGTCTTACCTCTTTTTACATTTCTCACAAATATTTGTATCCCGGTCACATTAAACCACCCGCATGAGGCGCCGGTGCACTTTGGGGAAGGTGTTTCCCCGCCTGTTGCATTTTTTAAACATCCGCGTGTATAGCCAGCTGCAGTGTGTAATTGCTGCGTTTATAGTGTGAATAAATAATAAACATTTAGATCGTTTGTATCTGCCCTGTGGGCGTGGCTTTTTAATGACAGTGTTTGTATATATCATCTCAGAACTGGCCCAGTCTGTTTTGAACAGCCCATTACATATTTTTTTATCTTACCCGGGATGGCGGGATGCCTATTATTTCGAGCCCTGAGTCACTGTAGAAATTGTTGTTAGGTTATCATGTTGAATCCTGTCTATTGTACTTTGTCTAAAACAATTATTGATGTGCCTGTTTAAAGTGCGCATTTAAGTTTACTAATTTGCCTGTGCCGGTCATCTCGTTCTTAACCATAGGACTGCTTGGAGAATATAAGTTCAAAGGAATTCTTAATTGTGCGAGTTGTCTAGGCCTCTTTACAGACATTTTGCCAATATCATTTGGTATATTGCTATTTATTTGGACATAGACAAAAATGATTAAATTTATTGTATGAGTTCTTGGACTCAAATGTTAGTTTTTTTTGTAACTATATTAACATATTCACTGCTCTTAGCCTATAATAAAACCTTACTTACATCTTTATCGAGTCAACTACACACCTTCTGCATAAGCAATATTTTTATTAAATGTGATGCTTATGTTTCTCTGTTCCTTGTTTCTCTTCTCTGTGCTGGAGTTATTTTAAGAGCTTGATGCTATAGCAGTATCCTAATAAACTTGACATTAACTTGAATCTTCTTGTCACACCGTGACCTTAGAGATCCTTATTATTCTCTATGTTTGGTTAGGTCAGTGTGTGGCTCGGGTGGGAAAGTCTGTTTTCTATTTGTGGTTCCCAATCAGAGGCAGCTGTCTATCGTAGTCTCTGATTGGGGATCATATATAAAGTTGTCATTTTATCTTTAGGATTTGTGGGATCGTGTTTTCTGTTTAGTGTCTGTACCCGACAGAACTGTGTGTTTTCGTTTTCACTTTGGTTATTTTGTTTGAGTGTTTAAAAAAAAATCAAAATATCATTAACACTTTCCACGCTGCGCTTTGGTCCACTCCTTTCGACGAGAGCCATTACACTTCTCTCTTCATTTTACCCACAAACAAATTCACCTATAGTCAAGTAAAGCATATTGTTTTTTGTTTTTTTGCCAGTATAATTTAGCTAATAATCTACTAATTTGGTAAGGGTAATTCAAATCGGGTAGTGAAACATTATTTGCTGTTGGATTGAAGTCAAATAAAGGTATTTTTTTCTGTTGTATGTAGAGCGGCCAGGCAGCATGCAGCTTTGACGTGCATTGTCCAAACAGCAGCTGAAAGGCGAATGCGATCTAATGCCAACATCTCTCCAACATCTTGCGCACTACATCGGCTTGATGCATCATGTATACATCGGGCTGCCGTTGGAGAGATGTATGTGTGCTGTCTGGGATGTACATACCTGCCAAGTGGTACAGTATTTGGAATTTCAGTACAGAAGAAAGAGCATTGGTATTGTGGTAAAAATTGGTCAGCTATAGAGCTAAGGGTAAAACAGAGTTAGTCTGAATGCTTTGGAAGGTTTCAGCCTGGATGACAGACTGTTTTTGTGTTCAGTATCACTACATGGCTGCTATTTATGTGGCTACATGACATCAATATATAATTCAGGAATGACCTGATGGAGCACTTCCTGCAGATACGCATGGACAAATACTGGGAGCCCAAATCCTGTGGAAGAGGCCTTAAGTTGGCTGCCAACATAGCCCCATCCCAAAACCCAGCAAGGAGGTCATTGCAACACACACATCAAGATCAAGGACACTTGAGGGCTATTCTGACTCCCCTTGTATCCATGGATATGGTCCTCCTTGCACTACTACAAATACACTCAAATGTAACAATTTGTTATCACTCTGCATCTGCAGCATTTTATGAAAATCCATTCACTGTAGGATACTACTGAACACAAGCTCTCAGTACACAGAAGCTCTCAGCTACTTTGTGCTGTTTATTTGACCTTTTATTAGATGTAGATCAAATAAAATTGTACCGTGAAATGCTTACTGACAAGCCCTTAAACAATGCAGTTCAAGAAATAGAATTAAGAAAATATTTTCTAAATAAACTAAAGGAAAAAATAAGAAGTAACACAAAAAAATAACAATAACAAGGCTTTATACAGGGGGTACCGGAACCAAGTCAATGTGCGAGGGTACAGGTTATCGAGGTCATTTGTACATGAAAGTAGGGGTAAAGTGACTGAATATATAATAAACAGCGAGTAGCAGCAGTGTAAAAACAAATCAATATAAATAGTCAGGTCCTACCAAGAACCCTTGATGGGTTCTTCCTAGAACCCTAGATGACTGGTCAACACCAGCCTTATTAGCCTTTAAAATGTCATTCTTTATGACAATACATTACATATATCATACAGCCTTTGAGGGCCTAGTTACACCCTAACAGTGGTGTTAGGAAACACCTGGTTTACAGGCCACATCAGGCCTGCAGTTCACATTATGCTGGCTTCCAAAGTGATGTGAAAGTCCTATTGCCAGAGTGAGAATATCCAACAATTGGAACTTTTAAATCACCCACAATCTGCATTCAGAATGACCCGGGATTAGGAATATTGATTAATGGGACTACCTAAATGATCTAAACTAGGACAACTCAGTAAGAGCTACAATAACTACAACTACTAACAGATTGGATTAGTTATTAAAATATGTAGCATAAGTTTAAGCAACCAATAAATATGCATGCAAAAACAGACATTGAGAAAATTCTGAACATTAACCTGCAATAGAGCATGCTGACAAATATGATAATTACGCAATAGTTGAGTGTTTTACACCACACAAAGGAAAAATGACAGTCACACTCAACTCTGGTTATTGACACTAATGCAACGGTTATTTTACACCTCTGAGTGTTGAATTGAACTCCTAAATCAACATGAGATGTTAAACTGAAACATCAACACTAAGGAATACCAGATACATGCATAAATATTCCCATATATATTTCTCAAACTCCTGAAATGACAGTTTAAACACTGAGGTAAACATTCATGCTCAGGCAAAATATACGATAAAGCTTATTCAGATTCAGAAGGTTTCTACCTAGAATCCAAAAACGGTTCTAAGGACGACAAATGTTGAACTCTTTGCCTAAAAAAGAACCCTTGTCTTCCAAAAAGGGTTCTTCAGATGAAAACAGTTCTTAGTAGAACCTTATCCCTCCTCAAATAACCGTTTTTTCTAAGAATGTATATGGAACTAACCGGGTCACAGGCAAGGGCCAAGCTCGACTGCTAGTTAGACCTCATACACTCTCCACAAGGCTGACACAGTCCCAGACCAAGGTCTCCCTAGGGAAAGAGGTATTCTGACCTTAATGGGACTTCCTGGTTAAATTAAATAAAGTAAAAGACCTCACTCATCACAAGGCTCTGGTCAGGAATAACTCTGGAGGCTTGAACCAGAAGGAGAGCAGGACAGACAAGGTTTCCCAGAAACACAGGTATTCTTAAGGTATGTACAGATATGATTACTGCTGGCCATCACTGTTTGGCAGTAGCCAAGACAGAGTCCATCTACAAATTTCACTGGCAGTCAGACCTCACACTCACTCCACATGGCTCTTGTCAGGGACACTGGAGGCTTGAGCCAGAAAGACAGACAAACAAGTCAGTTCCAGAGAAAACAGGAAAATTATCCATGTTATGTCATCGTCCTTCTTACAAATGCTTTGCGTGGACAATACATCCCTCTTCATGATGCATTGGTGCAATCCATCACTTTCAAAAAACAAGAGGAACACAGCATTTCCTCTTAAATCAATTTGTGATCACTGATCAAAGATTCATTGTACTGTACATGTTTTATTCTATCCATTTATTTCATTTGAATCCCTTGGTACATGTTCAAATATAAAAGTTCTAATTTGAGCTGCAAAATTAGAAAAATGCTACTAAAGCGTTAAAACTATCCCCAGGATACCAAGAAAGTTTAAAACTATTTTTCCCATCTAATGTGAGCGATATGCATGTCCACTTTCCTTGTCCCTCGTACAGTAAAAACATTATTAACTGAATCATGGACTTTTACTGCCCGCTGGCTTGTGTTGCTGAAGTGATTAATAATGGGGCCTGCGCCCCAAATGGCACTTTTCACTACTCTTAAAATAACAGGTTCTAGATGGAGGAACATTTACAGAGATGCAGGGTGAGGGGCCACTAAATAATATATCCTGTGTGTGTGTGTGTGTGTGTGTGTGTGTGTGTGTGAATGTGATTTAACTGAATTCTCAAGATATACTCAGAAAAACAGAAAGCCTTTATTTTTTTCCAGCAGAAAATAGACATACAGAGCCCCATATGTAGTAACAAAAGAGTCTATTAGGCTTATCCATCTCATACTAAGAGGGAATAGCTTGTAAAATTGGATTAATTCAAATTATACAAGTCTGGACTTTGGACCACAGGGGTTGCCCAAGTTAAATATGTGAAGCCATGTGATAATGTCGACCGGGAAGAACGGTCAATTAATAATTTAATCAAAATGTGGGTTGGATGGTTCAGTCTCTATGACACAAATACACAAGGCACACATGCACAGACACAAATACACAAACAGCATGTCAAGTAACAAGGAGTAACAGAAGTATGCCTCCAGGATGCTCTCTACCAAGACCCTTGAAAACTCAGCTAATACGCATCGACTTCTGCTGTCAAATTAAGCCTGCATAACCGCATTACCACATTATTTCATTATATACCGTTAGTCAAACCTCTTCAACCGAATGTTGCTAACATAGCCCCAATCACTATAGAATCTGATAGTTGGAGATCTTATAAATGAACATGAGTCTTCAGGATGACAGCATACATGGGTTATTTCCCAAATGGCACCCTATTCCCTATATAGTGCACTACTTGTGACTAGGGCCCTATTCCCATTAAATAGGGAATAGGGTGCCTTTTGGGATGCAGATTGAGGAAGGCTAGCTTCCCCAAGGAGAGAGATTAATAATCGACCCAGACAGACAGACGTAGTTGCTTAGGCTAAAATCTCCAAACCTGAGATGTCATTTAATTTCCGCCTGAATGACAGATAGACACTGCTAGGTGAGTCATTAGAGACCAAACCTGAGGCAACAGGGATAATTTCAAGCAGGAAATGATCAAATAAGATTAAACGAGAGTAGATGTGGGCTGTTGCAATTCAGGTTAGAGTCCTGTAGACAAGTACAATGAAGTACTCATTACAATGTTGCATGTGGGTTTCCTCCCTTCTCTTGGGTTTTTTATATCCATAGTACCCATTTATGCTAAACATGTTTAAAAATATTTACTCTAAAGCGCTACCATGCATGGAAATTCTCTCTCACAAACACACAGCAGCCTCAAATGGGGTTGAATGTAGCCTAATTGCCTTTTGTCGTTGCAACATGATGAAATTCAATGAAACTAATTAATCAATTTGTTAAAGCAACATGTTAGCAATCAATGGAACCAGCTTTAGAAAGAGGCAGTCTCCATGGTGCTAAAATATGAGGGAAGACGAGGAGCTGTCCTTTCAGCACTGTGGCATACGCTCAAGCGACAAGTCGCCTTTGCATTGCAATCGCCCAGTCAACCACATAATTCATTATAGGACTAATAATGAAGTAACAGCTATGAGGCTTTACATTCTACATCGAACCACACTTATGTGATGATAAATAACATTGTTTTATGTTTGAAGCATATCATGGTCCATCGCTTATCTCAATCTAAAATTATGGATGGGGACATAATCACTGAATAGAAATCGAAGCTCAGAACTGGTCATAGAGCATTAGATGTATGGTCCTGCCTAACTGACTTTGAGTCATAAATCTATAACACGATGGATAATACAAGTGGAACTGAAAGATCGCTACTGTATCCTCAGCCATTTCAAGAGCTCCGGAAGGAGAGCAGTGGTAAGACTACTATATAGACTCATGTTTTGAGGAGGAATACACATTTGTTTATCAAAATGAGAGTTGAAATGTGAATACACATTTTTTTACGATCGCACTCCTTGCATATGAATGGTGTACTTACACAAAAACTCCGAAAAGAAGAACTCGTACGCCAATCTCTAATGCCAGCTCTCGTATATTTTTCCTCAGGTCGTGGGGTGACATATTCATGATTCTTGAGACAATCCGCCAGGTAGAATTGACAAGCAGGAGTGGTCAGTCTATAAAATAATCCCTCTTTTGACTGGGGCTTTTTCGGTGTCAGGCGCATCTGCAACCAGTCGTCGTGCCCATCTGTCGCGACTCAATTACCTGAAACAGAATCTTCCCTCCCCTCCTCGCTGCTGAGGCTCCACTGTCTGATGTCGCAAGAGAATTAGCTCCTTATTGCACCTCGTCTGATGAAAACTCCTACTTCATTGCATTAAAGTCTCCTTTCTCCGTTCCATCAATTACCCAGTTAGGTGAGAGACGGGAGAGAACGTTGGGCACAAAACTATAAGAGCATGGAGGGAGGGAGGCAGACGCTCCTGAAAGGCGGGAGATGGTGAGAGGAGGAGACAGGGGGAATACAGGAGGAAGAAAGTGAACAGGGATATGATGCTGAGTGGCACAAAGTGCATGTGGGGAGTTGAGTGAACATGTGAACTCTCGCTCTCCCCCTTCTTCTCCCTCTGTTTCTCATACCCTCACTCTACCAGAAGGAGCAGGTGACTTTTTAAACTGGTTTATCGGATAACCAAGGTGGCTACACTGTAAAGGGGTTGCCTTGAATTTGACTAACTTACAGACAGCTCAGTGGCAAGTAAAATTATGTATTTCATATTACAGTATACATACTTTAATAGAAATTCAGTATCAAAGCAAGTACTGCGTAATGACACTATACAATACATTAAAATGTACTGTATTACACTAACATTTTTTTAAAGCTACCATAATTGGAATGAAAGAATGAAATTCATTGAGGGGAGGGACTTGTATTTCCAAGTATTTTACTGTAATTTCATGGGATTGGTACAAGCAGGTTGGCTGCTAGGTAAAGTGTTTATACATTACAGCATATTAATGAATATTTGGTGTTTAATATGACTTACACTTTTAGAGGCCATGTCAAAAGCTTCCAAACTGGCAGTGACTACAGGGCGAAACAGACCATAAGGACATGGCAAAATTCTCAACCATTTAAGGTTTTCCCTGACTAAATGTCCCGAAGCTTCTGCGCATGTTTTGGTTTCCACTGGATAACACACCCACAGTCAGATTCCACAGCCACACTCTCAAAATTGGCAAAAATGATTTAATTTAAGGTTAGCAGGGTTAATAGACCATTTTTTTATGCTGCTGATACTCGCTGCTTTTTATCAATGCATAGTCACTTTACCCCTACCTACATGTACATGTTTCCTCAATCACCTAGACTAACCTGTACCCCTAAACATTGGCTCGGTACCAGTAGCCCCTGTATATAGCCTCATTGTTACTTTGTGTTTTTTTTCTTTGTATTTTTTTTTTCTTACAAAGCCCATTCATAAACATCAACATCCTGCCAGGCAGGATCTAATCTACATTTGCCTTGCATTTTAGTTATCGATGTGATGTTTGGCGGAAACTATTCAGTCAGTTCTATACCTGCCTGGCTCAGGAGCATTGTGGGTGGAATGAGCGACCTCGCCTTGCAACCAGAGTGTGAAACACGTGACGAAATAAAACTTGGTAGTCTGTCTTGAAATGAATTGGCAAAAACAATACATTTTTCATATATGTATACTGTGTAACATTTTATGATTTTCTGTTCTCCTCATTTTATTTCAAGAGTGCCAAATTTAAGTACTGTTAAGCACCTCAAGCGAACCCTGGGTTAGGGATAGGCATAATGTTAGCAGTTTGGTTAAGGTTTAAAATCCAATTTTAAGAAGAGAAATTGTAGAAATGGGCTGGATTTAGCAATAAGTATGACTTTGTGGTGATGTTAACTAGTAAAGACCATGTGTTTACTACTTTACGCAGGGGCACAACTTTACTGGAGTGGACTGGGGGTCATGTCCCCTCCAGTTTTATCATTGCAATGTGTCACGCCCGACCTTAGAGATCCTTTTTTTTCTCTATGTTTGGTTGGGTCAGGGTGGGAATGTTTTTGGGCGTGTGTGGTTCCCAATCAGAGTCTATCGTTGTCTCTGATTGGGGATCATATATAAGTTGTCATTATCCTTTTGGGTTTTGTGGAATCTTGTTTTCTGTTTAGTGTTTTCTCTTGACAGAACTGTGCGCTTTCATTTCCACTTTTGTTATTTTGTTTGAGTGTTTTTTGAAAATAAAAATCATGAACACTTTCCACGCTGCGCTTTGGTCCACTCCTTCGATGAGAGGCGTTACAATGTGGCTGTGTGAAGACAAAGCTTCTAGAAGGCTGGAGAGTTGAGCATAGTTCAGCGTATAGTGAGGGGAAAAAGTATTTGATCCCCTGCTGATTTTGTACGTTTGCCCACTGACAAAAAAAATATATGTTTTATTTGAACAGTGAGAGACAGAATAACAAAAAAAATCCAGAAAAACGCATGTCAAAAATGTTATAAATTGGGTTGCATTTTAATGAGGGAAATAAGTATTTGACCCCCTCTCAATCAGACACTCTTCAACGGAGTGCTCCTAATCTCAGTTTGTTACCTGTATAAAAAGACACCTGTCCACAGAAGCAATCAATCAGATTCCAAACTCTCCACCATGGCCAAGACCAAAGAGCTCTCCAAGGATGTGTAGCAAAAACCAAAAGAGATCGGACTCCTCCCCCAGTGGTCAGTCCAGAATTAGAACCACATCAGTGGACTCTGGGACCACTCTTGGACTGGGAACTACAGGAAGATACTGCACGGACAGAAGACAACCAGCAGGGGGAGCCAAAAGAACAAGATCCAATAGAACTACGTAGGTGCTGAGGAGGAGTGGTATGAACACCTCCATAAAGCCAACATGTCAACGGAAGAAGATTTATGGGCATCCGTGCTGAGAGACCTAAAATTGGATTGATTAATAATGACTTTTGCACTCACAGGCAAAGTGGGTTGCACTCACAGGCAAAGTGAGTTGCACTCACAGGCAAAGTGAATTGCACTCCCAGGCGAAGTGGGTTGCACTCACAGGCAAAGTGAGTTGCACTCCCAGGCAAAGTGAATTGCACTCCCAGGCAAAGTGAATTGCACTCCCAGGCAAAGTGAATTGCACTCCCAGGCAAAGTGAATTGCACTCCCAGGCAAAGTGAATTGCACTCCCAGGCAAAGTGAATTGCACTCCCAGGCAAAGTGAATTGCACTCCCAGGCAATGTGAATTGCACTCCCAAGCAATGTGAATTGCACTCCCAAGCGGCTCTCCCCAAACTAAGTCTCTAAGGGAGTATAAAAGAAGGAGAAATCAGTACCTAAGGCACGATCCTCATACCATTATGATTTAAACATCAGAGAATCGTTTGGCAAGGTAAATTACTTTTTACTATACTCTACCTGGTTTGACTACTTAAACATTTCTGCATGAGCTAAAAGTTGACTGGTGTATTTTGAAACCTATTTAAACTACTGGAAGATCGCCCCACCTAGAAAGACTAAGAGAACGCGAGCTAAAAGGGAGAGACTTTTCCACTCAAGGCTTATTTGCAAATAGATCCTTATTGGAGGTCTAAGAAGAAGCCTTAAGAAACGTTGAAAACTCCTGAAAAAAAAAATTAGTTCCATCTTTGGGGTGCCAGAGGTTTACATAGGTGGGAGATAACATCATGCCAGTAAGACTCATAGAAAGCAGTAGGATTAAGAATACATTGGTCGAACACTAGGTAGGAGGAAGTATTAAGTGTTACTATAAAGAATTTGGCAATATTAAGAGATACTCAGTTAAGCTGATTATATTTGCAATATTATCTGGCATAGCATAACGCATTAAGGATTGATTGAGCATTATTGATGTATTAGGACTGTATAACCATTTAACTGTAATAACGTGTATAAAACAAAAAACAGTGACTTAATAAAACTTTGACAACTAGGCCAGAGTAACGATCTGGAGAGCAAACGCCTCTGACAATCTCACTGAACGGAAAGTGACCCAGGTTATAGGTTAAAGTGATTGCACTAAAGAATATTTCATTGTGTGGACAATAATATATCTTTGGAAAAGTCAAACGTATAATACTAGTTTCCAAGTGACTACTAGCTGACGAGCATAATAACTAACGGAAGATTAGTTATTAGGTATTAATATATAGAGAGGAAGGCACAAGGTAAGGGAGTATAGGAAGAATCTATAAACATCAAGTAATAAAGTACCCATCTATCCAAGGCCCCACACTAGACCGGGAAATAAGGGAGTGACAATGTGAACGAAGGAACAAACCCAACTCACGCGAAGGGCCAGTACGAATAAATAGAAGGGTTGGTAGGACCACACGGCTAGGCCCTCGTTACACCGAAGTAACTAAAATCCTAAAGTATTCTGCCTAGCCAGAGGACGGGATAGAGGCTTTTGCTGCAGGCGACGGGCAAAAGTCAGCACCGTGACCGATGTCAGGGACAAGATTGTAGACCTACACAAGGCTGGAATGGGCTACAAGACCATCGCCAAGCAGCTTGGTGAGAAGGTGACAACAGCTGGTGCAATTATTCGCAAATGGAAGAAACACAAAAGAACTGTCAATCTCCCCCGTCCTAGGGCTCCATGCAAGATCTCACCTTGTGGAGTTGCAATGATCATGAGAATGGTGAGGAATCAGCCCAGAACTACATGGGAGGATCTTGTCAATGATCTCAAGGCAGCTGGGACCATAGTCACCAAGAAAACAATCAGTAACACACTACGCTGTGAAGGACTGAAATCCTGCAGTTTACGCAAGGTCCCCCTGCTCAAGAAAGCACATACACATGCCCGTCTGAAGTTTGCCAATGAACATCTGAATGATTCAGAGGACAACTGGGTGAAAGTGTTGTGGTCAGATGAGACCAAAATGGAGCTCTTTGGCATCAACTCAACTCGCCGTGTTTGGAGGAGGAGGAATGCTGCCTATGACCCAAAGAACACCATCCCCACCATCAAACGTGGAGCTGGAAACATTATGCTTTGGGGGTGGTTTTCTGCTAAGGGGACGGGCATCAAAGGGACGATGGACGGGGCCATGTACTGTCAAATCTTGGATGAGAACCTCCTTCCCTCAGCCAGGGCATTGAAAATGAAAAGAGGAGTGGGAGGCCCCGGTGCACAACTGAGCAAGAGGACGAGTACATTAGAGTGTCTAGTTTGAGAAACAGACTCCTCACAAGTCCTCGACTGGCAGCTTCATTAAATAGTAACCGCAAAACACCAGTCTCAACATCAACAGTGAAGAGGTGCCTCCGGGATGCTGGCCTTCTAGGTAGAGTTGCAAAGAAAAAGCCATATCTCAGACTGGCCAATAAAAATAAAAGATTAAGATAGAAAAAGAACACGGACACAAAATACCCAAGAGGTGTAACCATATCACCAGTATATATTAGGCCAGAGACCTGTTGCATAAATAACCAGTCATGTCCATTCGCCAGACAGGTGCATGTCTAATGACCCAGAGCACATACAGAGAGCACTAGTTTTGCTGACTATCCTGAAATGTATAATGGTCACACATGTTCTGGAAAATTCTCAATATATCCCTCTTCTGGGACTAAAAAGCCACACACACTTCCAAATTCAACCCAGTACAAGTGAGAAGGGAAGCACCTCAGCCCACCCCTTTCTCATTCGTACTGAGGCATGACCAAAAATATCCCTCACATAGCTAAAAATAATTAAAAGATCCCTCCTCATGCCAATCATCCTTCAACATAGTGTAATAGCATGTGCATGCATTTCTCAGCCTTGCCTGAGTGTCAGTTATGTAAAGGAAAAGAGAAACACAAAAATAAACCTCAGAAACCCTTATAACGTCGTTCTCAATATGACACCTAAACAACTCTAACAACTATTTGGTCATAAGTGAAAAAACCTCTTAGAGGATTAAGGGCATGTTCCGTGGACTCTTGTAACTGGAAAACCCTATAACTTATGTCTAAGCAAACAGAAATTCTGAAGGTCCAACATTATTTATCATTCAGCCTATGTGTATACTCTAAACATATTCATAAGGGGCAGTCCCCCTTTTTGCACATGACACAGAAAATTGAGTCAGCATATTCGATAGACAATGACTTGAAAAACTACAAACGTCAGATTTCCCACTTCCTGGTTGGATTTCTTCTCAGGTGTTCGCCTGCCATATGGGTTCTGTTATACTCACAGACATCATTCAAACAGTTTTAGAAACTTCAGAGTGTTTGCTATCCAAATCTACTATTTATATGCATATTCTAGCTTTTCGGCCTGAGTAGCAGGAAGTTTACTCTGGGCACCTTATTATCCAAGCTACTCAATACTGCCCCCCAGTCCCAAAGAAGTTCAATTTGATTGCTTATTTGCGTATTAGGGTACCTAAGGATTGATTATAAATGTTGATTGGTATTGTTTGGGATTCATTTTGTATGCATTGACCGATGGAAACCGAGTGGATAATTGACTGGAGCGCGCCAGCTAAACTGAGTTATGGATATAAAGAAGAAATGTATTGAACAAAAGGACCATTTGTAATGTAACAGACCTTTGAGTGCCAACAGAAGAAGATCTTCAAATGTAAGGAATATATTATATCGCAATTTCTAACTTTCGTGTCGCAACTCCCTGGTTAAAACTTCTTAGAGATAGGGGGCAGCATTTCCACTTTTGGATGAATAGCGTGCACAATTTCAACTTCCTGCTACTCATGCCAGGAATATATTATATGCATATGATTAGTAGGTGTGGATAGAAAACACTCTGAAGTTTCTAAAACCGGTTCAATCATGTCTGTGACTATAACAGAACTTATGTAGCAGGCAAAACCCAGAGGAAAAACTGTTCCCGACTTCCACAGGATGTCAGTTTTTTGTTGTTAATCATTGGTGGAAGAAGGGAAAATGGTGCATGTTTTGTTTACTTGCTGTATCGAATACAGATTGCCCGTCTACAATTTGATCGATTATTAACGTTTTAAAATACCTAAAGTTGTATTACAAAAGTAGTTTGAAATATTTTGGCAAAGTTTATAGGCAACTTTTGAAATGTTTTGTAGTGACGTTGTGTTTTGGCAAGCTGTTTTTTTCCTGATCAAACCTGCTTTATAAATGGACATTTTGAGTATACATGGACGGAATTCATCCAAAAAAAAGGACCAATTGTGATGTTTATGGGACATATTGGAGTGCCAACAAAGAAGCTCGTCAAAGGTAATGCATGTTTTATATTTTATTTCAGCGTTTTGTGTAGGGCCTGCTACGCTAGTTATTTTGTTTACAACTGGTTCAGGGGGGTGCATGCTATCAGATAATAGCTTCTCATGCTTTCGCCGAAAAGCATTTTAAAAATCTGACATGTTGTCTGGATTCACAACGAGTGTAGCTTTAATTGAGTATCCTGCATGTGTGATTTAATGAAAGTTGGAGTTTTAAAGTGTTTTATTTGAATTTTGCGCTCTGCATTTCCCGGGGCAATTGGCCACTTGAGACGCTAGCGTCTCACTATCCCCGAGAGGTTTTAACCAGCATGGCTACCACAGCATTCTGCAGTAATACGCCATCCCATCTGCTTTGCGCTTAGTGGGACTATCATTTGTTTTCAACAGGACATCCAGGCTGTGTAACGGCTATTTTATCAAAAAAGTCAGTGATGTAGTGCTGCATCAGATGACCTGGCCCCTACAATCACCCAACCTCAATCCAATTGAGATGGTGTGGGATGTTTTGGACAGCAGAGTGAAGGAAAAGCAGCCAACAAGTGCTCAGCATATGCTAGAACTCCTTCAAGAACATTGGAAAAGCATTCCAGGTGAAGCTGGTTGAGAGAATACCAAGAGTGTGCAAAGCTGTCATCAAGAAAAAGGGTGGCTACTTTAATTTGTTAAACACGTTTTTGGTTACTATATGATTCCATATGTGTTATTTCATAGTTTTTATGTCTTCACTATTATTCTACAATGTAGAAAATAGTAAAAAATTAAGAAAACCCCTAAAATGAGTAGGTGTGTTCACACTTTTGAGTGGTACTGCATGCCTCATCACAGTTCTATGTCGGAGAGCTACGGACAGTTCATTGGATTTCGTGGTATAGTTTTTGCTCTGACATGCTCTGTCAACTGTGGGAGCATATACAGTGGCTTGCAAAAGTATTCACCCCCTTGGCATTTTTCCCATTTAGTTTCCTTACTTTTTGGGGGGTTTGTTCCATTTGATTTACACAACATGCCTACCACATTTTTTAATGTGAAACAAACAAGAAATGAGACAAAAAAGTCAATACTTTGTAGAGCCACCTTTTGCAGCAATTGCAGTTGCAAGTCTCTTGGGGTATGTCTCTATAAGCTTGACACATCTAGCCACTGGGATTCTTCAAGGCAAAACTGCTCCAGCTCCTTCAAGTTGAAAGGGTTCCGCTGGTGTACAGCAATCTTTAAGTCATACCACAGATTCTCAATTGGATTGAGGTCTGGGCTTTGACTAGGACATTCCAAGACATATAAATGTTTCCCCTTAATATAATGTTTACAAACCCTACATTACTCATCTCATATGTATATACTGTACTCTGTCATCTACTGCAATCTTGCCATCTTTATGTAATACATGTATCACTATCCACTTTAATAAACTATGCCACTTTTATGTTTACATACCCTACATTACTCATCTCATGTGTATATACTGTGCTCGATACCATCTACTACATCTTGCCTATGCCGTTCTGTACCATCACTCATTCATTTATCTTTATGTACATATTCTTTATCCCTTTACACTTGTGTGTAGAAGGGAGTAGTTGTGGAAATGTTAAGTTAGATTACTCGTTGGTTATTACTGCATTGTTGGAACTAGAAGCACAAGCATTCCGCTACACTCGCATTAACATCTGCTAACCATGTGTATGTGACAAATAAAATTTGATTTGATTTGTACAACTTAAAGTGGTTCTATGGACAGATATTCCAATCTCCGCTGTGGAGCTTTGCAGCTCCTTCAGGGTTATCTTTGTTGCCTCTGATTAATGCCCTCCTTGCTTGGTCCGTGAGTTTTGGTGGGCGGCCCTCTCTTGGCAGGTTTGTTCTGGTGCCATATTCTTTCCATTTTGTAATAATGGATTTAATGGTGCTCCATGGGATGTTCAGCGTTTCTGTTTTTTTTAATATAACCCATCCCTGATCTGTATTTCTCCACAACTTTGTCCCTAACCTGTTTGGAGAGCTCCTTGGTCTTCATGGTGCCGCTTAATTGGTGGTGTTGCAGGCTCTGGGGCCTTTCAGAACAGGTGTAAATATAGTGAGATCATGTGACAGATAATGTGACACTTAGATTGCACACAGGTGGACTTTATTTAACTAATTATGTGACTTCTGAAGGTAATTGGTTGCACCAGATCTTATGTAGGGGCTTCATAGCATACACCACTTTTCCGTTTTTTATTTTTTGGAATATTTTGAATCAAGTTATATTTTTCATTGCACTTCACCAATTTTGTGTATGTCCATTACATGAAATCCACATTAAAATCTATTTAAATTACAGGTTGTAATGCAACAAAATAGGAAAAATGCCAAGGGGGATGAAAACTTTTGCAAGGCACAGTATAGACAGGTGTGTTTCTTTTTAAATCATGTCCAAAGAATTGAATTGGCCACACTCCAATTTGCTTGACCAATAGGTCAACTGAAGATGCAATCGCAATCACCACCACACTGCACACTGCCCTATCCCATCTGGACAAGAGGAATACCTATGTAAGAATGCTGATCATTGACCACTGCTCAGCATTTAATACCATAGTACCCACCAAACTCGTCATTAAGCTCAAGACCCTGGGTCTCGACCCCGCCCTGTGCAACTGGGTCCTGGACGTTCTGACGGGCCGCCCCCAGGTGATGAAGGTGGGAAACAACATCACCACCCTGCTGATCCTCAACACCGGGGTCCCACAAGGGTGCATTTTCAGCCCTCTCCTGTACTCTCTGTTCACCCATGACTGGGTGGCCATCCACGCTTCTCAATCATCAAGTTTGCAGATGACACGATAGTGGTAGGCTTGATTTACCACCAATGATGAGATGGCCTACATGGAGGGGTGAGGGTCCTCGGAGTGTGGTGTCAGGAAAATAACCTCTCATTCAACGTCAACAAAACAAAGGAGATGATCGTGGACTTCAGGAACCAGCAGAGGGAGCATCCACATCAACGGGACAGTAGTGGAGAAGGTGGAAAGTTTTATGTTCCTCGGCGTACACATAAAGGACAAACTGAAATGTTCTACCCACACAGACAGCATGGTGAAGAAGGCACAACAGTGCCTCCTCAACCGCAGGAGGCTGAAGAAATGTGGCTTGTCACCTAAAACACTCACAAACATTTCAGATGCACAATAGAGAGCATCCTGTCGGGCTGTATCACTGCCTGGTACTGCAACTTCACCGCCCTTAACCGCAAGGCTCTCCAGAGGATGATGAGAAATTGGCTAAATTTGCCACAGGAAAACGTATTTTGGGTTGAAGAATCTAGGCGAAATCCCAGGGGAATAGATTCTAAAGGTAACAATTTTAAATGATCTGGCCAAACACTCCTTGCAAAATGCAGAAAGCCTTGTTTTTGTTTTTTATCTCATGAGGAATGTTATGTGGTCTTATTCTGAAATAGGTTTCTAGTTAGTGGGTTAGTGAGGAATGTGAATGCTAGTGCATAGTGAATGCTAACAAAATGTACACTTTTCCAGAAGAGGGGGTTTCATTCTCTTGTTAGAATGTCCCTGGAGAATGTGGTATTGGGGAGAGCAGTTAGTGATTTTCGGCAGTTTTAAGTATAAAAGTATCTGGATTAGGTCATAAACAGAGTTCCAAATAAGTGAAGTCTGTTCATGTGTGTTTTAGACCTATGGTTCACCAACACACACACACACACACACACAATTTAACGGTTACGAATATGCGTTAGTGATGTTGATACTGTGGGATCTATTTTGGAAGGGGTCTTTTCAATTCAGTTTTAAATTGGATATGCAAAAGGATGGAAATGTTTGGAAGGATTTTAAATTGTTTCTGAAGGTCAGGGAAAGAAAAGGGAGAGGAAATATTTAATGGTGTCGAATGCCCTGTATCCTGACTTTCTGGTGAGGCCTGATCAATCTCACTAGAAATGATAGAAACAGATGGGACCAGTTTCTCTTCTATTTTACCATTGCTTTATGAGATAAGTTGACTGGTTATTCGAACGTGTTTATTTTTTATTTAACATGTTGTTTTTGAATCATGGATTTGAAGGGGAAATTACCAGTTCCCTGGGGTCCTAGTCTTTGGGTAAATATACAAATGTACTTTGTTCAGTTTACATATAGAAGGAAAAATACATGTTAAATAGGGAGGGCAGTTACTCCAAATGGATTGTGATATGTGAATTGTTGATTTCATATTGTGTTTTTGTTTCGATACAAATTCCAACAGATTGGGATACTGGAGTATGGGATTCTGTGAGTGGTTAGGGTGTTAACTTCCTGATCTTGTCAACTCTTCCGAGAGGTTGCCAGTAAAATAAAGGAGCACAAACTATTTTTTAAATGATTTTAGAAGTAACAGAATGTTGTTATGCTCTTTGACATTAGTCGTAGAGATAATGTTATTAAGGAAAGGTTAATATAATAATTTGTGGGGCAAAAAAGTATTTAGTCAGCCACCAATTGTGCACGTTCTCCCACTTAAAAAGAGGAGAGAGGCCTTTAATTTTCATCATAGGTACACTTCAACTATGATAGACAAAATGAGAAAAAAAATCCAGAAAATCACATTGTAGGATTTTTAATGAATTTATTTGCAAATTTCTGGCTCTCACAGACCTGTAACTTTTTCTTTAAGAGGCTCCTCTGTCCTCCACTCCTTACCTGTATTAATGGCACCTGTTTGAACTTGTTATCAGTATAAAAGACACCTGTCCACAACCTCAAACAGTCACACTCCAAACTCCACTATGGCCAAGACCAAAGAAACAAAATTGTAGACCTGCACCAGGCTGGAAAGACTGAATCTGCAATAGGTAAGCAGCTTGGTTTGAAGAAATCAACTGTGGGAGCAATTATTAGGAAATGGAAGACCTACAAGACCACTGATAATCTCCCTCAATCTGGGGCTCCACGCAAGATCTCACCCCGTGGGGTAAAAATGATCACAAGAACGGTGACCAAAAATCCCAGAACCACATGGGGGGACCTAGTGAATGACCTGCAGAGAGCTGGGACCAAAGTAACAAAGCCTACCATCAGTAACACACTACGCCGCCAGGGACTCAAATCCTGCAGTGCCAGACGTGTCCCCCTGCTTAAGCCAGTACATGTCCAGGCCGGTCTGAAGTTTGCTAGAGAGCATTTGGATGATCCAGAAGAAGATTGGGAGAATGTCATATGGTCAGATGAAACCAAAATATAACTTTTTGGTAAAAACTCAACTCGTTGTGTTTGGAGGTCAAAGAATGCTGAGTTGCATCCAAAGAACACCATACCTACTGTGAAGCATGGGGGTGGAAACAACATGCTTTGGGGCTGTTTTTCTGCAAAGGGACCAAGACGACTGATCCGTGTAAAGGAAAGAATGAATGGGGCCATGTATCGTGAGATTTTGAGTGAAAACCTCCTTCCATCAGCAAGGGCATTGAAGTTGAAACATGGCTGGGTCTTTCAGCATGACAATGATCCCAAACACACCGCCCGGGCAAAGAAGGAGTGGCTTCGTAAGAAGCATTTCAAGGTCCTGGAGTGGCCTAGCCAGTCTCCAGATCTCAACCCCATAGAAAATCTTTGGAGGGAGTTGAAAGTCCGTGTTGCCCAGCAACAGCCCCAAAACATCATTGCTCTAGAGGAGATCTGCATGGAGGAATGGGCCAAAATACCAGCAACAGTGTGTGAAAACCTTGTGAAGACTTACAGAAAACGTTTGACCTATGTCATTGCCAACAAAGGGTATATGACAAAGTATTGAGAAACTTTTAACCTCTTGCTCCTACTTGAGATGCAGACGTCCCAACTAGAGCTCTGGAAATGCAAATGCGCTACGCTAAACGCTAATAGTATTAGTTAAAACGCAAACGTTCATTAAAATACACATGCAGGGTATTGAATTAAAACTACACTCGTTGTGAATCCAGGCACCAAGTCAGATTTTTAAAATGCTTTTCGGCGAAAGCATGAGAAGCTATTATCTGATAGCATGTAACACCCCAAAAGACCCGTAGGGGATGTAAACAAAATAATTAGCATAGTCGGCGCTACACAAACCGCACAATAAAATATAAAACATTCATTACCTTTGACCATCTTCTTTGTTGGCACTCCTTGATGTCCCATAATCAATACTGGGTCTTTTTTTCGATTAAATCGGTCCATATATAGCCTAGATATCGATCTATGAAGACTGTGTGATAAACGGAAAAAAATAGCGTTTCATAACGTAACGTTATTTTTTAAAAGTTAAAAAGTCGACGATAAACTTTCACAAAACACTTCGAAATATTTTTGTAATGCAACTTTAGGTATTAGTACACATTAATAAGTGATAAAAATCATCTGGAGGCGATGTAAATTTGATAGGTGGTCGTCTGGAAAAAATGTCCGGAAAAAACTCAACCAATACATCAAGTTGGAGGTCGGAGGGAATCGGTTCCCTTGGGTCGGTTCTACCAAGAATCAAATCTGAAGCAAATGAGAAGACTGTAGACATCCTGTGGAAGCTGTAGGTACTGCAACCTCGGCCTCATTTAATACGGTTCACCTTTAACAATGGGTTGAAGTGGCGCATGGATATTTTTTTCCACTTTCAGTGATCAGATTTTCCTGCGCTTTTCGATGAAACAGACGCTCTGTTATAGTCACAGCCGTGATTTAACCAGTTTAAGAAACGTGAGAGTGTTTTCTATCCACACATACTAATCATATGCATATACTATATTCCTGGCATGAGTAGCAGGACGCCAAAATATTGCGCGATTTTTAACAGAATGTTCGAAAAAGTAGGGGGTAGGCTTAAGATTAATAAATTCATTAAAAATCCTACAATGTGATTTTCTGGATTTATTCCCTCATTTTGTCTGTCATAGATTAAGTGTACCTATGATAAATTTACAGGCCTCTCTCATCTTTTTAAGTGGGAGAACTTGCACAATTGGTGGCTGACTAAATACTTTTTTGCCCCACAGTAGAGTCAATACTTGTTTGGATTTCCTGAAACAGAAAATAATTGAACTGTTGTTCTGATCTTTTTTTGTTGAGGCTATCATGGAAGTTGATGTCAGATCGTGTCTTAATGCATGGTAGGAATAATTTGACCACAGACAGTGTGTGTGAACCTCAAAACCGTCCCTAAACAGACTGAAGAGAGAGCGACAAAGGCGTGCAATGCGACAGTGACTTTTATCACTTCTATCTGGGTCCGAACCATAAACCAGGGTGCGGGTGGCAGGAGTGCTGAGAGCATGTGTGGAGTGAGAGAACAGCTCAGGTGAGAGATATGTGTACGTGGGAGAAACGGAGGTATCTATTTGGATATTGAAATCGGGAAATTATCAAGGGCCATCAAATGGGACAGGCAAGACTTACATGTGCCATTGGGACGATGAACTGTAAACGATACAGTGCCTTGCGAAAGTATTCGGCCCCCTTGAACTTTGCGACCTTTTGCCACATTTCAGGCTTCAAACATAAAGATATAAAACTGTATTTTTTTGTGAAGAATCAACAACAAGTGGGACACAATCATGAAGTGGAACGACATTTATTGGATATTTCAAACTTTTTTAACAAATCAAAAACTGAAAAATTGGGCGTGCAAAATTATTCAGCCCCCTTAAGTTAATGCTTTGTAGCGCCACCTTTTGCTGCGATTACAGCTGTAAGTCGCTTGGGATATGTCTCTATCAGTTTTGCACATCGAGAGACTGAAATTTTTTCCCATTCCTCCTTGCAAAACAGCTCAAGGTCGCAAAAGGTCGCAAATTTCAAGGGGGCCGAATACTTTCGCAAGGCATTGTATCTAAAAAAAGACACGCTAGAATGATAAGTGCCGGGAGAAGGACGGGGGGTGGTCTACACACTGCGAACAATTTAGACTAAGGATGCATTGAGATACTGATCTTTCATTACCAGGCTACTCATGACAGGAACACAGGGACAAAGGGGGCTGTAACGAGAATAAGTTATTACCGGCAATAAAAGCTTCCGTTTTCAAATGTACATTCTAATCGGGATGTGTACTAAGTTGAGAAGCTGGAATTCGAGTCATAGACTCAAAATAAGCACTAATGACTGTCTGTCTGAATTTGGGTTGAACAAGGGGAAAAATAGTAAGCCACAGCTGATCAGTGTGAAGCCTTTGACACAATTCACAAACACAGGTTAGCTAAGCTTTACCCAGTGAGTGGAGATTGATTTCAAGAGAGCTCTTTTTTTCATCTCTGTGCTTTGGTCCCAACTACAGGAGACCATTATTTCACACTAGTATAACCTTTCACTTAGGCTATTGCTCTGACGAGGATGGTGAATATTGGTCACATTCTGCATTGGAGGTGAAGCCACAGTTTTCAGACACTTATCAGCAGTGTCAATTTAGCATTCTCTAAAGAAAGATAAAAACAAACCTAGCAGAGGCCATTAGCATGGATTCAGAGAGCAACATTGATATACCTTTTTACCACTTCCTTAAAACCAGTTAACTGTAACTAAATATAATTGAAAATGTGTAACGATGTACGCTGAGAGTTGGGAAGCAAGTTCAGGGAGTGAATACATTTAATAAATAAATGACCAAAACAAGAAACACAAACAGCAACAGAAACAATGACGACTGGGGAAGAAACCAAAGTGAGTGACATATAAAGGGCAGGTAATCAATGAGGTTATGGAGCCCATGTAAGTGTCATTATGCGCAAATGTGCATAATGCTGGTGACAGGGGTGCGCCATAAACGAGCAGCCTGCTGACCTCGAGGCCAGAGAGGGAGCACACGTAACAAAATGTAATCTACGTAATCCCCAAAAGTAATTATTTGTCATGAGAGTTCCTTAAATAATAACTAGTATGCATACCCCAAGAAACGTTAAAATCTCACCTTTCCGGTAAAAACAAATCATAAAAAGCTGAGGTGTAGTCACTTTTGAGGACACAAGCTCAAGTACACAGTACAAATATGAAAAATGTTATCATGTATTTCCTTCAACAAAACAGTATGAATAAGGCTTGAAATGACTCACAGTGGGGAGAACAAGTATTTGAAACACTGATGAATTTTCAGGTTTTCCGACTTACAAAGCATGTAGAGGTCTGTAATTTTTATCATAGGTACACTTCAACTGTGAGAGACGGAATCTAAAACAAAAATCCAGAAAATCACATTTTATGATTTTTAAGTAATTCATTTGCATTTTATTGCAAGTATTTGATACATCAGAAAAGCAGAACTTAATATTTGGTACAGAAACCTTTGTTTGCAATTACAGAGATCATACGTTTCCTGTAGTTCTTGACCAGGTTTGCACACACTGCAGCAGGGATTTTGGCCCACTCCTCCATACAGACCTTCTCCAGATCCTTCAGGTTTTGGGGCTGTCGCCGGGCAATACGGACTTTCAGCTCCCTCCAAAGATTTTCTATTGGGTTCCGGACTGGAGACTGGCTAGGCCACTCCAGGACCTTGAGACACACATATTTTTATGTTTAGTGTTAGAGAAAATGTGCATATTTTCTAAAGGTCTCTCTTGATCAAAATGTCTGCCCACATTGCTGTAAATGTTTCACAGAGCTCTAGTTTGGATTCCTGAACTTATTATGAGCTCTTCTTTCATCTCATATTAATATTGTCTGTCTATGACAAAGTGTTTTTTGTGTTTAAAATTGATAAATTAATTTAGATTAATGGCTATAAATCGATCTCTGAATGTGCTACCGTGAGGATGCAGGCATGTGCTTTGTCAGTGGCTGTGACATAGGGTTCAGCCAGGAGTTGATGGACAGTCGGAAGAGCAAATGCAATGGTAGGAGGGATATCCCAGCTTCAAGTGGTTTCAGATTTCACATCCTACTTCACACAGGCTCAAACAATATGCTACTGAAGAAGAATTGTTGTAACCAATGTAGGAAGAGCGTTTATAAACTGAAAGTCTACTATAAACCGGTGCACTCTGGAGTAAGGCCGTACAGCTGCACAGACTATGGGAAGGCATTCAGTCAGGCAGGTAGCCTAGTGGTTAGAGCGTTGACTAGTACCCGAAAGATCGAATCCCCAAGCTGACAACATAAAAATCTGTCATTCTGCCCCTGAACAAGGCAGTTAACCCACTGTTCCTAGGCCATCATTGAAAATAAGGATTTGTTCTTAACTGACTTAGTTAAATAAAATAAAAAACTCAGCCTTTCAAACGACATGGTGGATTCAATCTGGAGAGAGGCCTTACAGCTGCTCAGTGTGCTACAGTGTGCTCAGTGTGCTACACAATGCTACAAGAGCTTCAAAACAGTATGATACTTCAGGACACACCAGTGCACACTCGGGAGAGAAACCCTATTGTTGCTCACACTGTGGCAGAGAATTCGGTCACTTGAATAAGCTCAGAATGCATGAGAAGCCTTTCAAGTGTAAGCATTGTGAAAATAGCTTCAGTTTGGCTGCTTACCTCAAGAAACATGAAGGTGACTGTAGCCAAAGTTTTGGTGAGTGACTATGGAATCCAGAGGATTCACAGGGGAGAGAAACCATACAGTTGTAAAACCTTCAGGCACTTGTCTTCATTAAAACAGCACACAATGTGTCACTAAGTACTAGGCCTATATTGATTAATAAGTTAAGACTTTACTTTGAGAGAGAAGGCATGTGTTGTTTTGCTGTGAAAAAAATGTTTTTACAATTTAGAAAATATAATTTTAAAGCACTGTAGTTTGTTTATTTGAATTTGGCCATAGGGGATTATAAATAAGCATACAACACAAGCATTTTGTTATCAAGTTTAAGGGCCCAATAATGTTTGTTATTGGGCTCAAAAGTTTTGGTATGCCTATTTGTTTTTGTGATCAGAAGAGTGACATTATGTGAGTCTAATTTCAGCTCTCTTAATCAAACATAAGCCTATGAATATTATTTTAATGTGTGGTGCTTTCATGTGATCAGAAATGTGCACTTATAAATTATAACATACTAAATTACACATCAAATTGTAGAACATAGCCTATATGCATCACTAGTTTTTCATGCATTGATTGTTAAATTAGGCCCATCAAATTGTTTCAAAGTCGCAATACTTGTTTTATACACTAGATGGAAATACTATACAGTCGTTGAATAGACCAGGGTACTTCAACCTTTTCTTTTGCAAACTGGAGACCCAGGACCAATATAAATAAATGGTAAATAATGTATTGTGTAATTTTGGAGTCACTTTTATTGTAAATAAGAATAGAATATGTTTCTAGATACTTCAACATGAATGGGGATGCTACCATGATTACAGATAGCCCTGAATGAATTGTGAATAATGATGAGTGCAAAAAATACAGACACACAAATAGCATTCCCCCCAGACATGCTAACCTCTGACCATTACAATTACAGGGGAGGTTAGGTGGTTAGGATATGTATGCCTATGTAACGTTCTCACTCATCATTGTTCACGAATCATTCAGGATTATCTGAAAGAATGTTAGCACCCACATTAATGTAGAAGCCTTTAGAAAGATTATTCTTATTTACAATAAAAGTGACTCCAAAATGAAATGATACATTATTTACCATTAATTTCTATTGGGCACAAAATAACCTGAAACACAACCAAAACAAACAGCAAATCCACAAGCTTGATGTAATTAATCATTGCAATTTCAGTTTTTCTCTTGTTATTTTGCTCACTGCCAGTCACTCAATTAGCCATGTCAGCTAACACATTTGTTTTTTGGTAAATTAGTCTAGCCAGCTATCATTTTAGGAGCCTAATCATGGCCAAATTCCCCATTGATTTTGTTAGCCACTGTCAATCAGATATCATTAACATGGCATAAATCTTGGCAAAATGTGTAGAATTGCAGAACATTTGCTTTGAAATGGCAAAAAATGGTCTCCACCCCTTGGCAAAATGGGTAGAACTGCAGGATTTTAGCAATCAAACTGCAAAAAAGCCTCTAACCCAAACGACCATTGACGGCACTGCATCCAGTTGTTATATTATGCTACAGCAAGGATAAGCGACACCGGGAGTTGGAACCGGAAAATAGTCAAAGGCAAGTTCGCGCTGAACAGAGCATTTGCTCGTTTTCGTATCATAGACATTACAACCAGGGTCGGATTTAGCTGTAGCCTATGCTGAGGTGAAGTTGAAGTGAACAGCCAAAGTCAGGAGCCGACCTTTTCGCCTGGAGATGGAAAAAGTGTTGTCGTGAGCGGGAGAGAAGAAGAGAAGAGAATTGAAGAGAGAGAGAAAGGGAGAAAAAAAAGAAACTAACCTACCTATAGCCTTTACTTAGTGACGTATCACAGCAGGACATTTGACAGAATCTAAAATCATTCAACCCAAGACGGACACGGACGAGGCAGGTAAGATTGGATGATTAATATATGATTTTCTACATTTGGTGGTGCAAAAGCAATAGCGGTAGAGCAATGAGCACATTGCATGGACGAAGTGAGCCTTTTATGTTTTTTACTTTTCACTTAACCGATTGATGGAGGGTATAGTTTTTAGGCTACTAGCATACTAGGCTGTTTATAGCTGGATTTGCTCCGGCTACTATCTAGCAAACATGTAGTGTTCAATATCTAGCAGGGTCTTATTTATAAGTGCACATACAGCCAATGCCAAGTAGGACGAACACTTCAGTCGATATACCCTACTATATGTTTCGCACAGACGGGAATTAGTTAAATTTATCACAAACGTAGCCTATTTGAAAAAAGACCTCAGCCTAGCCTGTATGGCTGGTTTCACATAGGGCGTCTGGGAAAAGGTGTATATATGCACATCTTGATTCCAGAAAAAGGGAATATGATTGTCGGGATGTATTGCAATTCTTTAGGCTATATCACATTCTAAACTGTAGCCAACGCAAGCAAGACTATTACACATTTACGGGCAATGACACTAACTAAATAGAAGCAAATACTGTCTTGTGCATGCAGCTTCGGGGGTATCAGGTGCGTGGACTTGTCTCAGGTAGCTCCGAAGATTTAAAAGGTGCACCTGCTGGTAAGCGCCGTATCGCGCTCGCGCCGTTATTTATTTATGTGTTGCCTGAACCCACTGCTGTGCCATTGTCGCGCGAGGTTAAGCTTCGACTCTGTAATTTGCCCCTGGCCTTGGATCAGCTCCACTAATGCGGCACATTGTCGGATGAGCTGACTACACGGTTGCCGAGGGCCATGTGGTGCTGGTGCTATCTAGTGATATGATTATGGTAATAGTTTGTAAACTCCGGATAACCTCAATCACTCCCTGTAATTTGCAGGGTAGAAAATAAAAACAAGACTGTTTCTTTCTTTCAGTTTTTAAACCACTATCCAACTTTAGCCATCCAAGAGGGATTTCATGCAACATGCTGAGCATGTAAAGTACCTATAGGGCAGAGGTCTCCAACCTTTTCTAGCATGAGAGCTACTTTTAAAAACGAAACATGTCGTGAGCTATTAATTATTTTCTAGCTTTCAAATAGGCACATTCTTCTCTTCTCTGCTTTGAAACTCTTCCGCAGTTCCTTAGTGTACAAGAGAAAGTAGTGTACTATATTTTCTGTCAATATACTGTACCTGGTAAAATAATGGTTAATAATCAACTCTAAGGGGCCCCTATAAAATCTGATTTTTACCCCCTAAATGATGTTTTATATTTTCCCAAATTAAGTTCTCAGTTTTATTTTTTCACTCTCAAAATTACAACTGTTCATAATGAAATTGGTTTTTCTGAGTTGATGTCAATGGTTAAATCACATCAGAAGACAATTTATTTTAGGCCTGGAAGAAAATGAACATTTCTTTTTAGTGTAATTCCCCTTTTAATTGTGCATCTGGCCCTTTAATTGCACATCTAGTTAGTAAGGAATGTGCTGTCTAATCTGCTTGTCAACTGATGGTTCTGTACTGGTGCTGCTCATTTCATGGCAAAATTAGCTAATGACAAATAATAGATACAAATGACATACACTACCAGTCAAAAGTTTTCCAAAACCAACTTATTCAAGTTTTTAAAATAAAACATAAAAAACTATTTTCTACATTGTAGAATATTAGTGAAGACATGAAAACTATGAAATAACACATTGAATCATTTAGTAACCAAAAAAGTGTCAAGCAAATCAAAATATATTTGAGATTCTTCAAAGTAGCCACCCGTGGCCTTGACAGCTTTGCACACTCTTGGCATTCTCTCAACCAGCTTCACCTGGAATGCTTTTCCAGCGGTCTTTAAGGAGGTCCCACATATGCTGAGCACTTGTTGGCTGCTTTTCCTTCACTTTGCGGTCCGACTCATCCCAAACCATCTTAATTTGGTTGAGGACGGGGGATTGTGGAGGGCAGGTCATCTTATGAAGCACTCCATCACTCTCCTTCTTGGTCAAATAGCCCTTACACAGCCTGGAGGTGTGTTGGGTCATTGCCCTGTTTAAAAACAAATGATAGTCCCACTAAGCCCAATCCAGATGGGATGGCGTATTGCTGCAGAATACTGTGGTAGCCATGCTGGCTAAGTGTGCCTTAAATTCAAAAGAAATCACAGACATTATCACCATCAAAGCACCCCCACACCATAACACCTCCTCCTCCATGCTTTATGGTGGGAAATACGCATGCAAAGATCATCCGTTTACCCACACTGTGTCACGCAAAAAAAATCTCCAATTTGAACTCTAGACCCAAAGAAAAAATTTCCACCGATTGTCCATTGCTCGTGTTTCTTGGCCCAAGCAAGTCTCTTCTTCTTATTCGTGTCCTTTAGTAGTGGTTTCTTTGCAGAAATTTGACCACAAAGCCCCGATTCACACAGTTTCCTCTGAACAGTTGATGTTGAGATGTGTCTGTTACTTCACTCTGTGAATCATTTATTTGGGCTGCAATATCTGAGGCTGGTAACTCTAATGCACTTATCCTCTGCAGCATGGGAGCCAGTTTCATCATAGCGCTTGATGGTTTTTGGACTGCACTTAAAGAAACTTTCAAAGTTCTTGAAATGTTCCGTATTGACTAACCTTCATGTCTTATTTGAGCTGTTCTTGCCATAATATGGACTTGGTCTTTTACCAAATAGTGATATCTTCTGTATACCTCCCCTACCTTGTCACAACACAACTGATTGGCTCAAATGCATTTATTAAGAAGGAAAGAAATTCCACAAATGAACTTTTAACAGGGCACAACTGTTAATTGAAATGCATTCCAGGTGATTACCTCATGAAGCGTGTGTACAAAGTGTGATAGGTTAAAGGAAATATTCATAGCCTGTTATACATTAAAAAGTATTAGTAAGTTCATAGTATGTGAGGATCTTAAAACATCTAAGGTTAAAAAGATGAATTCAGTATTAGTTGATAGAGATTGATAACATTCATATAATTGTGTTAAAATCTGTCAAAGGGTACGAATTGTGAGAGTAATGTGTAAACGTTATATTGGTTACTTTATTTTGTGGTGCCTAAAAGTGTTAATCTGTGATCTACGAAATGCTCTTAATCTATGAGCCGGAGATCGATTGCTCTGGTCTCCACCCATATTCCTGGGGAAAATCGCGGTCTTTTCTCATTACACTAAACGTTGGCTAAACGGTGGCTATTTGAAGGATCTATTTGGATTTGTTTAACACATTTGTCTTCACTATTATTTTACAATGTAGAAAATAGTAAAATAAAGAAAAACCTTTGAATGAGTAGGTGTTCTAAAACTTTGGACAAGTGGTGTACTTACTCATGATATACTTTGCAGTTAACATTTAATTGAGAAGGTTTTTGGGAAAGTATTTTTGTCAACCCACGAGGGTCAACTGGCTACACACGGAGTGATAGACAAACGCTCACACCACACAGAATGACTGGGTCAATATTCCTGGAAATTCATTGGCAGATTGTGTTAGGTTTGGGTTTTTAAGATGATGTCAATGTTGTGTTGATTATATAGCAGCTGGGAGCTTGCAGTGTCAGATACTTGTGAGATTTGTTTATGACAGTTTGCGATGGAACACATGAAAAATCTATTTCGGAATTGTTTATAGAGCTACTCATAGGTGGGGTTTTGAGTGAAAACCTCCTATAATTTGCAAATAAATTCATAAAAAATCCTACAATGTGATTTTCTGGATTTTTTTTCTCATTTTGTCTGTCATAGTTGAACTGTGATGAAAATGATGATAAATTACAGGCCTCTCTCATATTTTTAAGTGGGAGAACTTGCACAATTGGTGGCTGACTAAATACTTTTTTGCCCCACTGTATATTGGTCATGGCTCCCAAGTGGCGCACAATGGGATTGCCTTACAGTTCTGCTTTATCCACTGAGATAGCGGTAGGCGCACAAGGTTCAGGGCAGGAAGCATGGGACGGGTCGCAGAGCAGCGCACATAATACGGACGTAGCCCATGGGGAAGCGAGAAGGGGGAAGGGAGAAGGAGGAAGGGGTACGGAGGGTGAACCCCCACCCTGCCCCACTGGGTAGCACAGAGCAACACTTTAAGCAGCATTGCATTAATAATGGTGCTGACTAGGGAAACGTTCCCGCTGTTCTTAGTGCCTGTCTGAACGTTCAAACTAAAACAGTGTAACTAATAATGGCGCGAAAAATGCCCCGTAGATATGAATTCGGAGGGCAGACATGATCAAATATTGGAGCATTAGACCTCTCACTAAAGTCATCAGTCAGAAGTTATACTTAAATCCGAACTGAATTTAACGAAAAATGACATGAAAAGCGCACGTGTAAATCCCATACTCAAAGTATTTGGAAAGGTAGATACAAATTATTTGTGACATAGTGGTTACAATAAAGAATGTAAACAGCATGTAAACAATTTTATCTACAGTAGTGATGGACAGCTGGAGGCATTTTGAAAACAGGTTTTCAAACACTAATACTGTCCATGACTAATGCAACACAAAAAAGCTGTCACGCCCTGGTCTAAGTATTTTGTGTTTTTCTTCATGTATTGGGTCAGGCCAGGGTGTGGCATGAGGTTTTTGTATTGTGGTGTGTTTTGTCTTGGGGTTTTGGTGTGTATATATTGGGATTGTAGCTAGTGGGGTTATCTAGCAAGGTCTATGGCTGTCTGGAGTGGTTCTCAATCAGAGGCAGGTGTTTATTGTTGTCTCTGATTGGGAACCATATTTAGGCAGCCATATTCTTTGAGTTTGTCGTGGGTGATTGTCCTTAGTGTCCTTGTTCCTGTCTATGTGTTAGGTTACACAAGTATAGGCTGTTTCGGTTTTCGTTACGTTTATTGTTTTTGTTAGTGTTTGTTATTTGATTCGTGTTTTATGTTCGTTATTAAATATGGATCGCAATATACACGCTGCAGTTTGGTCCGACTCTCCTTCACACCTAGAAAACCGTAACAAAAGCATTAAAGACAAGAGTTAATGAGTACTTGAGGTCACAGAGAATGTCTGGACATGGCCTGCTCTCCCTTATGTAAGGAATTAGGCACTTTACCATGTTTACTACAGTATGTACAGTAGGCTATATTTACTTGTCAGACTGCACAGTAGCCTAATAACCAAATGCAGGCGGCTTCCATCTTCAAATTGCTTTTAATGTTTTATTATCCAAATGTTTAAAGTGCGTGTGGGCGACCTCATGCAACCGCAAAATGTCAGATAAAGCATGTACTGTACAGTACTGTATTTCTACATCAGCATCTTTATGCTTTCATAAATAAAATAATGATAAAAATACTTTAAAAATGCAGATGTTTATGTAGTTATGGAGCCATAACAAATTACTATGGGAATAAATATCACTGAATGACAGAAATATTGGAACAAGGTAGGCTAATGAAGGTAAACAATATACGCTTACCAACACCTCTCTGTATTTTGATACTTTGTGCAAGGCAGTTGATCAGCAATAAAAACGTTGTTGATGGGGCATCCCGAGTGGCGCAGCAGTCTAAGACACTGCATCGCAGTGCAAACTGCATTGCTACACTGTAAAAAATGATTTGTTTCAACTTATTATTTCCAGTGATCTAGTTGCATGGTCTTTTTCAAGCTCAGAGTACTTCACATTTCACGTTATCCTAGCTTTTATTACCTTTATTTTCACTAACAATAGATGGTTAATTTGATGTTCGTTAGTTGAATTTGATATTATTATTTGAGTTAACTTAAACCTTTTATGTTCACAATAAATGTGGAGTTCAAAATAATTTATTGTGTAACAATGAGCATTGGAATTGCAAACAGACGAAGATCGTCAAAGGTAAACAATTTATTTTAATGCAGTTTGTGAATATGTTATGCCTGTGCTGGTTACATTTTTTATATTTTTTATGGGGCTCTATGCTCAGATAATCGCATCGTATTCTTTCGCAGTGAATCCTTTTTTAAATCTGACAATGCAGTTGGATTAGCAAGATTCACTGTATGCTGTGGAATTTCAGCCCGCTAGCGGGCTCCGTGCGCAGAGAGGTTAACAAGTGACTATCTCCCGACTTAAACTCTAAAGACATATTAATATCTCTTACATCAATAACAGTCAATTATTACATGTAACGATCGTTGGTCGAAGAAGGTGAGGACTAATGCGCAGGGTGGTAAGTGTTCCTATTTTTTTAATAAAGTAATTGAACACTGAACAAAACAAATAAAATGACAAATACTAAAACAAAGACATAACAAAAGAATTAAGGTCAGAACGTGACATTACTTCATCAGTCTCATTCTGATCGTCGCATAATTCTTGGATATCTGCAAGAACCTTAACCTAATTGATGATTCAGCAATGCCAAAATTGGCTTAATTATTTATTTATTATTAACTAACTAAATTACACAGACATACATAAACACACACACGGTATAGGTTATTGATTACTAACATAATGCAATGAAAACAGGTCCCTAGTGGACTAACAAAAGCATGATTGTTTGGTTACACAATGGAAAGGGAGGGGTAGGTAAGGAGAGGGAGAGATTAAGAGTCAACTTATTGTACATACATTTGGAAGCTACACTCAAAGGAATATGAATACTTTGCACATGAATGACTGCTCATTCGGATAAGAAATGCAATGTATTTATTTATGCGTAGATGTCCTTGTCGTCTCTCTGTTGAACTGCCCTTTGTAGTAGAGCTTCTCTGGTCTTGGAGTGTTCGTTTGAGTAGGTACTTCAGATGTGCCACATGGTGGTGAGAGGGATATGTTGTTCACCCTCGTGTCTTTTGGTACAAATGTCCTAGACTACTTTACATGCGCAGCTGCAGACTGAATGTTCTGGTCTTTACCTTCTT
Organism: Oncorhynchus tshawytscha; assembly: GCF_018296145.1. NCBI lineage: Eukaryota > Metazoa > Chordata > Actinopteri > Salmoniformes > Salmonidae > Oncorhynchus > Oncorhynchus tshawytscha. The sequence continues at coordinate 1,348,899 of NC_056452.1, forward strand.
CACTTGTGTTGAGAGTTTCAGAGCTTCTGACCATTTCAACGTTATGCATTAGGGGGCGCTATAAAATTTTTTGTTAGAAAAACATTCCCGTTTTAAACAAGATATTTTGTCACGAAAAGATGCTCGACTATGCATATAATTGACAGCTTTGGAAAGAAAACACTCTGACGTTTCCAAAACTGCAAAGATATTGTCTGTGAGTGCCACAGAACTGGTGTAATAGGCGAAACCCAGATAAAAATCAAACCAGGAAGTGCTGCATTTTTTTGAAACCGCCTCATGCCAATGACTCCTTATATGGCTGTGAATGAGCTACGAAAGAGCTTACGTTTTCCACGTATTCCCCAAGGTGTCTACAGCATTGTGACGTCTTTTTAGGCATTTCCATTGAAGAATGGCTGTAAGGGACCATATATAGCATGTGGTCACATGGTGTCTCCCACAGAAAATCTTGCGTAAAATACTGAGGGAGCCATATTTCCAGTCGCTTCTTATGAGAAACCAATTGCCTCGACGTATATATTATCGAATATATATGTTAAAAACACCTTGAGAATGGATCCTAAACAACGTTTGCCGTGTTTCTGTCGATATTATGGAGCAAATTTTGAAAAAAAGTTTGGCGTTATAGTTGTAGCGTTTTCCGGTCAAGCATGATGAAGAAACGGGAGCTATTTCGCCTACAAAAATAATATTTTTTGAAAAAAGGAACATTTGCTATCGAACTGGGAGTCTCCTGAGTGAAAGCATCCAAAGTTCTTCAAAGGTAAATTATTTAATTTGGTTGCTTTTCTTATTTTTGTGAAAATGTTGCCTGCTGCCAGCAGAGCCTAGCATAGCATTATGCCATGATAAACTTACACAAATGCTTGTCTAGCGTTGGCTGTAACGCATATTTTGAAAATCTGTTAACAAAAGGCTAAGCTTGTGTTTGAATATATTTATTTCATTTCATTTGCGATTTTCATGAATAGGAAAAGTTTCTAGGGGTATTTATGTCCGCTGCGTTATGCTAATGCATTTGAGTCTATGATTACGCTCCCGGATACGGGATTGCTCGTCGCAAGAGGTTAACCATTCTTGACATCCGGCTTACACCGTCCGTCTGCTTGGTCTTACCATTTTCAGTCATGTAGCCACCGCTCCATGCTGTGTGGTCTGATATGTTAATTCTTAGCGTGTCCTTTTAAGCACTCTGGTCGGAAAGGCAGTTCCATCACACAGACACGCTCTTGTGACCTCATTAGAGCTATCTGTCAGCCATGTTCCAAGCTGATCTGGCACTTTGATCCTCACCAAGGAGAGAGCGTCATGAAAAGGCCTACCACTGTTGTGTCATCGGCAAACTTGATGACGGTGTTGGCGTCGTGCCTGCCATGCAGTCATGAGTGAACAGGGATTACAGGAGGGTACTGAGCACGTACCCCTGAGGGGCACCCATGTTGAGGATCCGTGTGGCGGATGTGTTGTTACCTACCCCTACCACCTAGGGGCAGTCCGTCCAGGACCAGTTGCAGAGGGAGGTGTTTAGTCCCAGGCTCCTTAGCTTAATGTTTAGCTTTGAGGGCACTATAGAATTGAACGCTGAGCTGTAAGTCAATGAATAGCATTCTCACATTGGTGTTCCTTTTCTCCAGGTGTGAAAGGGCAGTGTTGAGTGCAGTAGAGATTGCACCATCTGTGGATCTGTTGGAGCGGTATGCAAATTGGAGTGGGTCTAGGGTTTCTGGGATGATGGTGTTGATGGGAGCCATAACCATCCTTTCATAGCACTTCATGGCTACAGACATGAGTGCTATGGTCAGTATTAATTTAGGCAGGTTACCTTAGTGTTCTTGGGCACAGGGACTATGGTGGTCTGCTTGAAACATGTTGGTATTACAGACTCAGTCAGGGACAGGTTGAAAATGTCAGTGAAGATACACGCCAGTTGGTCAGCGCATGCCCTGAGTACATGTCCTGGTAATCCATCTGGCCCTACGGCCTTGTGAATGTTGACCTGTTTAAAGGTCTTACTCACATCGTCTACGGAAAGCGTGATCACACAGTCATCTGGAACAGCTGATGCTCTCATGCATGTTTCAGTGTTACTTGGCTTGAAGCGAGCATAGAAGTAATTTAACTCATCTGGTAGGCTTGTCTGGTAGTACTTAACAGTATTTTTACCTAAGTACTTTACACCACTGCCCCTGCTATATTGTATCTAATTGTTCTCTGTATCAAAGCCTTTGAACTTCTGTATTGCTGGCAGTGTTTAAAAAAGGTAGATCTAGTCAGTCATTTTAACTAAATAAATGATCATTAGGTCTTAGTCACATTTTTTAAAACTTTTGAATAATGATTTAATCTATTGTCAAAATTACGAAAACAGTGGGCCAATTTGGTCAACTAAATGCCTTTTTCATTTCAGTCACATCATGTTAATATTGTCTCAATAACATATATTAAACATAAATGACTTACTTCCATGTGCACAAAAGTATACTGAACTAAAATATAAACGCAACATGCAAGGAAATCAGTCAATTGAAATAAATAACTTAGGCCCTAATCTATGGATTTCACATGACTGGGATGACTTTGGGGTCGCAATATTGTCACAGACACCTTGAAAAAAAGGTAGGGGCATGGATCAGAAATCCAGTCGGTATCTGGCGTGACCACCATTTGCCTCATACAGCGCGACACATCCCCTTCGCATAAAGTTGATCAGGCTGTTGATTGTGGAATGTTGTCCCACTCCTCATTGGCAGTGGGAAGTTACTGGATATTGGCGGAACTGGAACACTCTATCATACGTATCAATCCAGAGCATCCCAAACATGCTCAATGGGTGGCATGTCTGAGTATGGGGCCGTGCATTATCATGCTGAAACATGAGGTGATGGCGGTGGATGAATGGCACGTCAATGGGCCTCAGGATCTCGTCACAGTGTTTCTGTGCATTCAAATTGCCATTGTGAAAATGAAATTGTGTTCATTGACCGTAGCTTATGCCAGCCCATACCATAACCCCACCGCCACCATGGGGCCCTCTGTTCACAACGTTGTCATCAACAAACTGCTCGCACACACAATGTATACACAAGGTCTGCGGTTGTGAGGCTCGGTGGCTGGTTGGACTTACTGCCAAATTCTCTAAAACGACATTGGAGGCGGATTATGGTAGAAAAATTGAGATTCAGTCCTCTGGCAACAGCTCTGATGGACATTCCTGCAGTCAGCATGCCAATTGCACGCTCCCTCAAAACTTGGAGACATCTGTGGCAAAACGGCACATTTTAGAGTGGCCTTTTATTGTCCCCAGCAGAATGTGCAGCTGTGTAATGATCATGCTGTTTAATCAGCTTATTGATATGACCAAACCTGTCATGTGGATGGATTATCTTGACAGGAGATATACTCACTAACAGGGGTGTAAACACATTTGTGCACAGAATTTGAGAGTAAAAAGCTTAATGCGAGTGTGGAAAATATCTGGTATATCTTATTTCAGCTCATGAAACATGGGACCAACAATTTACATGTTGCATTTATATTTTTGTTCAGTGTACACATCCTTGACCTACCAAGATATTTTTCTGCCTAACATTCTATTCTCTTTCTAATTGAAGAAATACAAACAATTAAGAATTATCTGGCCTTGTTAAAGACTAATTCCCCTACATAGATATTGCACATTACATAAAAAAAACAAGTAGCCCAATCAACAGATGGTGCCGCAAACTATTGGTTGTGTCATTGCCATTGTTATCAACATTCCACAGACGCTGTAGCCACATTGATGTAGAACAGGGGCTAATTACTTTTTAGCCTTGTTGATGTAGTCGAGTCACTAAACCTCGAGTCAGAATCGAGTCCGAAGTCTCCTGTGCTCAATGGTCAAGTCACGAGCCCCTATTTTTTAAATTTTATTTTTTATAAAATTTAAAAAAACTTTATTTAACTAGGCAAGTCAATTAAGAACAAATTCTTATTTACAATGACGGCCTACCCAGGCCAAACCCTAACTACACTGGGCCAATTGTGCGCTGCCCTATGGAACTTCCAATCATGGCCAGTTGTTTTACAGCCTGGAATCGAACCAGGGTCTGTAGAGACACCTCTAGCACTGAGATACAGTGCCTTAGACCACTGCACCACTTGGGAGCCCTATGGCTGGAGTCTGAGTCTCAGAGCTCGAGTCCTGGTCCAAGTGCTCAAGTCTGAGTCACTGGGTCCACATTCATTCAAAGTAAGGTTATTTACCCAGTCAGATATAGTGTAGTGGCAAGAGGAATTTTGTCAATAAATTGTTTGCTATCATTTTTCCTTGCTTTCTGTGCCACCAAATGTTTGCATATAAGCTCCTGGTAATGTTACCAGAGCCACGTTCAGTTGCAAAATGTTGCAGATAGAAATTCCACGAATAGAGTCATCGTTATTCCTTATTCAAAATGTCAGAGAGGCATGTTTGTTCTACATAGCATATTTCTATCTGAACATTGCGTCCTGCTGAATGCACCCCAGGTTTAGCTATAGCTAGCTCATGAGGTAACAGGACTGTAAAATGCGGCCCACAAATGCACAATAGAAAGAAAAGCTGGTATTATGTGTAGTTTCTGTTGAATGGTAATCTATATACTCTTTTATATAATCTTTTTTATATTCTCAAGGGAGAGAAAAACATAGCTAGACTGTTGTTTTACTATTACATTCATTACATTCAATGCTACATTCGTTTTTAATTTTGTAAAGCAGCTTGTGTTTCTTAACCAGGCAAAGGGTAGCTAACTAGAAGGCTGGTGGTGACTATTTAGCTACGGGGAAGCAAGACAATCGCCTGCTCAATGTGTATAATCAAAGGCGGAGCCGAAGTGGAGCCTGTCTGCCCACACTCATCCCTTCCCAACCCGGAGCTCACCAGCTGATGTAGGCTGTGTGTGCTGGGTATGATGTGTCCTTCCCACTAATGAACAGAACTGCTCTGCGTATCTGTGCTGCTAATATTAATTGTGCTCATCATTGAAAAGCATTCAATCTCTCCAAAAACTCTTGTCCAGTCCACTTAGTAGTCAGATTTTACTCACAGAGAATTGTCTCGTCTCGTTTTAGTCAACTGAAATGAAAAATAATTTTTGTTTAGTTAGTTTTTTCTATTTCATCAGTTATAGTCTCGTCAATTGCCACTGAAAAATAGGTGTTTGACGAATATTTTATTCACTTTTTTTGTTGAATAAATGAACACTGATTGCTGGGCCAATGTGCTGAACGATATTGCACTGAACTTATGGCTTGTAACAGCCCTCTGCTTTGGGGTCGCAACCTTCAATACGGTGGTTGGCCAGTGCATGAAATGTTGGAGTTGGAATTCCAAGTCTTATTGTGTTACTGCCACCCTATACTGAGGGGGCATACAGTCACAGAAGACAACCATCTCCAACACTATTTGGGGTTATCATTTCCCTCTCTCCCTCGCTTTTGCTCCTGCAGTGTGGAAACGGCAAACCTCTGACACAGTCGCTCTCTCTCGGAGTGTCTGTCACTCTCCCTGAATCCACCCAGAATACGAGAGGGGGAGAAAAAATATAATTTGAAATGAAGGGGCCCATATCTGACAGGCTCTGTGAGTGACAGGCTCAAATGAAAAGCAATATGAGGGATATAGTAGCAATGAATTGCAGATACAGTGACTCCACAGTGCTTTTCTAAGAGTAATAGGGGAGGGAGCATGGTAGGGAATACTGTATAACGAGGAAAAAACATGGAATAACAGGAGAGTGTCGTAAAAGAGAGGGACAGAGAAAGATGATGCAAAACAGAAGAAGGAAGGACAGAAAGGAGGGAGGAAGGAAAGAGAGAAGGAGGGAGGAAGGAAAGCGATTAGAGGTTCCTCTCACCCCACAAACTTGGTTGACAAACATTGTTACCTAGGCCTGATGTGTGAAGACATTTGGTGTGAGCTCCGATGCTGGTGGTGCTAGGTATAGAGACATGAGGATTGCATTGGAAATTGCTCTTGGAACCGCCTTGGAACTGCCCCGGACCATGACTGTCCATTGTGTGGCCAAGTGTAAACCCATCCCGTTCTCTCTCCCCCTCTATCTACCTCCCTCTCTCTGGCCCAGCTGTGTGAGGTCATTAAATCAAGCAGGGCAACCAGGCAGAACAGTGGGAAAGAGGTTGAGAAGGAGAGAGGAGTGCTCAGAAGATGGGTGTGCTCAGCCAATCGTATTACAGGTTGCCCATCTAAACCTGCAGGGCCACCTGTACTACGATTTGCTGAGTAGACCCATCTTCCCGAGCCTTCCTCTCTCTTTCTCAACTCCTCTCCATCCCTCTCTTCCTCTGTTTTTCCTGGCTGCTCCGTCCTCTTGGAAGTCACCCTTTCTGAGAGAGAGGATGGTGGAGTATAGTGTTTCATCCCAAATGGCACCCTGTTCCCTTTATTGTGCTCTGTTCCCTTTTATAGTGCACTACTTTTAAAAGTAGTGGAGTATAAAGGGAACAGAGTCCTGGTCAAAATAGGGATGCATCCAAATCCACGTGCCCTCAAATAAAATCAGGTTAAAAGTAGGTTGAAAGCCTTCATGGCACACTCTCTAGAAGTAATTGTCTATGTCAAGTAGTCCACCTAGTCTATGATCCAAATAGATTGACCTTTTGCCTAGATATAGACTACAGATATACACTGAGTGTACAACATATTGAGAACACCTTCCTTATACTGAGTTGCAACCCCCCCCCCCATAAGTTGGCTATTTTTATCTGTTGATTGTGAGACTGATATAGACTGCACACTACACAGCTACATGCACTTGATCGAATAGACCGGGGAGGCCCTAATAGAAAGAGACAAAGGTTGTGTCCACAAAGGCACCCTATTTCTTATTTAGTGCAGTACCTTTCTCCATGGGCACTAGTGAAAAGTAGTGCACTACATAAGGAATTAGGGTGTCTTTGGGGATACGTACAAATAGTTTAATTAATCTGGTGCACTCTGACACAGTTGTGTTTATGTTGTCTGATATACACACACAGCCCTCTGGCAGGTATTTTAAGTGCTGTGTTTAGATGTACAGAATTGGTGTTGTGTTAATTGAAGTAAGGCAGAGGGTTATGGAGAGCAGAGCAATTTAGTAATGACATCAATAATGATGTTTGGTATACTTCGCACAACAAGCATGTCAAGGGGAACCTTGTTGAGTGGGTCTATATTTTCTTGTCTCTGCTTTGTGTAAATAATTGCTATCATGGGCCTTTAGGAATGAGAAAAAGTTAGTTTTTTTGTGAAATGGTTGACAAACAAAAGTACTCCCCACTGAGCAGACGCCAGTTCAACGTTTAGTTTTACATTTGATTGAGTTGTCAACAAATGTCATTTGATTTGGGTGCCTCTAAACTCTGCATGCTTTTTCATGTTGTGGTGGTAGTACAATGTACATTGTCGTGGTAGTACAAAGTACGTTGTGGTGGTAGTACAACGTAACATACTATATCATCGCATGACTTCAAGTATACTGCGACATGATGGGGCCATACTTGTGAACATAGAAAAAAGTTTAAGGTTAAGCATCAGCCAATTAAACATCTTGACGTGTTGCAGGTGATCAAAGGCTACATCTCCCTGGGCACAAACTGGTTAAATCAATCTGTCAATGTATTTATTGTGACGTGGAATCTACGTGGGAAATACATTTGACTTTGGAAAGCAATCAATGTAAACTAGTGTAAAATTTCAACCACAGAATTATGTCAACATGGTAACCAATTTTTAACATGTACAAATTCAACATATTTTATACAAAGTTTGTCTCTTTTGAAACAACATCAGATTTTCAAACGTAAAATACTATAAGAATACAATACAGGGATGCAATACAGGGATAGCGTTTTGAATCCAAAAAAGGTGACCTATGTGATTTGTGTAGATCCGATGAGAAAAGTTTGGGCGAGAGGGGTTAGGGCTTTGGATGACTGCTGGCTGTATGCGAACGAGTGATGCACGTTTGGACCAATACTGGCTGTATCCAAGGCTCAGCCAATCTTTCACATAACAACAGAATGCAGCACGCGACTGAAGAGAGAACAGACAACCAATTTGCTAGTTACATCATCAGCGCTCGCTCTGGAAAGACAACGGGAGAGTGGAAGAGCAGTTTGCCAGTTAACTTACAGCAGCGCCCCCTCAACAATGATGAAGAGGTAGGTGAAAAGCCTGACAGGGGTGAAAAGGTGATGAAGTGTACTTCATGAGCTGTAACTTGAAAAACAACTGGCATTTGGAAAGTCTGAGGTGAGGGAGAAAGTGTGGTGGACCAAGCATTGTTACGTATCTCACTCAACACTCTACTCTACTCAGCAAATTGGATGCAGTCTATCACAGTGCCATCGTTATGTCATCAAAGCCCCATATACTACCCACCACTGCCACCTGTATGCTCTCGTTGGCTGGCCCTCGCTTCATATTCGTCGCCAAACCCACCGGCTCCAGGTCATCTATCAATCTTTGCTAGGTAAAGCCCCGCCCTATCTCAGCTCACTGGTCACCATAGCAACACTCCCTTATCTTACCTCATTTGCACACACTGTATATAGACTTTTTTCTCTCTATTGTGTTATTGACTGTAGGTTTGTTTACTCCATGTGTAACACTGTGTTGTTGTTTGTGTCGCACTGCTTTGCTTTATCTTGGCCAGGTCACAGTTGTAAATGAGAACTTGTTCTCAACTATTCTATCTGGTTAAATAAAGGTGAAAAATAAATAAAAAATGTAATCTTGCTAGCTGGATCAAATTGTCTGTTATATAGCCAGAGAAATGTTGAGCATTAGCCAACTTAACTGATCAAATAATTGAGTTTATGGTGTGAAAATTAGCTGGCTAATAAAGTCAGACAGCTAACGTTACAACATCAGACGAGCTAACGTCAGTAACCTAACGTTACAACATCAGATGAGCTAACGTCAGTAACCTAACTAGTTCGCTATAGTATTAACTGGTAACGTTATACGACTCTTTGCCGTGCCGTTCCTCAAGTTATTAACGCGTTATTTGCTTATGGGACCCTGGCAATCTGTGTGAAATGTTAGCTAACGAACTAATGTTTTCCCTCTACAGTATGTGGTTAATTTTCAGAATGAGAGAATTAGGTGAAAATGAGGCGTTGCTTGTTAAACCAGTGTAGCTGGTGCTTGGACTGGTTTAAGCTGGATGCCACTATAGAGGTGAAACGAACACCACACACTTTCCCTCGTTCTAACTTTTTTCAATACAGTGAATAAAAAGAGGCATGCCAGGGGTACTCTCTGCCTCAATTATGCCAACAAAGGTTATCATGCTCTGCTGGCACATTGTAGAACAGATGTCCACAGGCAGACCGTGTACAATTGTCACGACTTCCGCCGAAGTTGGCTCCTCTCCTTGTACGGGCGGCATTCAGCGGTCGACGTCACCGGCTTTCTAGCCATCGCTGCTCCATTTTTTCATGTATTCATTTGTTTTGTCTTGTTCCCTGCACACCTGGTTTTCATTCCCCAATCAATCTACATGTATTTATTCCTCTGTTCCCCATGTCTTTGTGTAAGATTGTTTTGTATTGTTGACGTGCAATACTTTTTTTTTTTTTTTTTTTGTGTTATTTTTCACGAAGATGTTTATTGTTAAACATAATCCTTGTGACTGTTTTGCGCGTTTTGCACTTTTGCCTAAATAAAGTGTGTGCCTGTTCACAAATCTCTGCTCTCCTGCACCTGACTTTGCCACCAGTACGCAAACATTTGACAGAATCATACACCTACCATGGAGTCAGCAGGAGCAGGTACCCTGGTCAGAGGAGTCGAGGAGCGCGTCCAGGAACACGCGGCAATGCTACATCATCTCAGTGCCTTGATGGATTGCGTTGTCCAGACCATGGACCGCTGGGAGAGACAGGAAGTCTCGCCTCGACCAGTGCAACCGGGATTACCTCTACCCGTCCCGTCCGGATCCAGCTCCAGTGGGATGCGTCTCTCCCTTCCCAGGGAGACTGATGGGACGGCCGCACAGTCCCAGGGGTTCCTTTTACACCTGGACCTATACCTGGCTCACCCAGCTTCCACAGGAAGGGAGAGAGTATCCGCCCTTTTCTCATGCCTCTCGGGGAGAGCTCTGGAGTGGGCAAACGCCGTGTGGAGAGAGGAAGACGCGGCGGACTGCCGGTCGGTGCCAGGTTGGTCCCTCTGGGAGTCGAGGCAGCAGCAGTGCACTCTGGTGTCACCCCAGGTGAGTCTGTACCACTCTCATCCAGAGTCCTCTGTTGTTTCCCTGAGTTCTCCCCGCATTCCCAGCATAAGGCGCTCGTCGATTCAGGCGCAGCTGGGAATTTTATCGACTGAGCGTTGGCTCTTAGTTTAGGGGTCCCCATTTTTCCTGTGGATAGACCTTTCCCGGTTCACGAACTTGATAGTCAACCATTAGGGTCCGGGCTAATCAGGGAAGCCACCATCTCCCTAGGAGTGGAGACGCAGGGGGGTCACGAGGAGAGAATCAGTCTCTTTCTCATTGACTCTCCTGCGTTTCCCGTGGTACTAGGCCTTCCCTGGTTGGTTTGTCATAACCCCACCATTTCCTGGCTACAGATGGCTCTCATGGGGTGGTCGCGAGAGTGCTCTGGGAGGTGTGTAGGGGTTTCCGTTGGTGCTACCATGGTGGAAAGTCCAGACCAGGTCTCCACCTTGCGCATTCCCTCTGACTATGCCGATTTGGCTCTCGCCTTCTGTAAAAAGAAGGCGACTTTATTACCACCCCATCGATGGGGGGATTGTGCAATAAATCTCCTGGTAGACGCTGCACATCCCAGGAGTCACGTGTATCCCCCGTCGTAAGCGGAGACGGTAGCTATGGAGACATATGTCTCCGTATCCCTGCGTCAGGGGTACATTCACTCCTCCACCTCACCCGCCTCAAGTTTATTTTTTGTGAAGAAGAAGGATGGAGGTCTGCGCACTTGCATTGATTGTAGAGGTCTAAATCAGATCACGGTGAAGTACAGTTACCCGCTACCTCTTATCGCCACGGCGATTGAGTCAATGCACGGGGTGTGCTTCTTCACTAAACTGGATCTCAGGGGTGTGTACAATCTGGTGCGTATCCGGGAGAGAGACGAGTGGAAGACGGCGTTTAGTACCACCTCAGGGCATTATGAGTACCTCATGCCGTACGTGTTGATGAATTCTTCTATCAGTCTTCCAATCCTTTGTAGACAAGATTTTCAGGGACCTGCACGGGCAGGGTGTAGTGGTGTATATCGATGACATTCTGATATACTCCGCTACACTCACCGAGCATGTGTCCTTGGTGTGCAAAGTACTTGGACGACTGTTGGAGCGTGACCTGTACGTCAAGGCTGAGAAATGCCTGTTCTTTCAACAGACTGTCTCCTTACTAGGGTATCGCATTTCCACATCGGGTGGAGATGGAGAGTGACCGCATTGCAGCCAATAGTAATTGGCTGACTCCCACGACGGTAAAGGAGGTGCAGCGATTTTATTGGTTTGTAATTACTACCGGAGATTTATCCGGGGTTTTGGCCAGGTGGCTGCTCCCATTACCCCACCGCTGAAGGGGGGTCCTGTATGTCTGCAGTGATCGGTTGAAGTGGACATGGCTTTTGGGCACCGCACAGGGCTCCCGTGCTGGCCCATCCTCATCCCTCTTTGGCATTCATAGTTGGTTGGACGCGTCCAAGGCTGGGATCGGAGCTGTGCTCTCTCAGCGCTCGGGCACGCCACCGAATCTCCGCCCCTGTGCTTTCTTCTTGAAGAGGCTCAGCAGAACTGATGTGGGGGACTGGGAGCTGTTGGCTGTGGTTAAGGCTTTGAAGGCGTGGAGACATTGGCTTCAGGGGTTTAACACACTTTCGTCATCTGGACTGACCACCGCAACCTGGAGTACATCCGGGCAGCTAGGAGACTGAATCCTCGTCAGGCAAGGTGGGCCATGTTCTTTACCTGTTTTGTGTTTACCCTGTCCTACAGACCAGGTTCCCAGAATGTGAAGGCAGACGCACTGTCCCGGCTGTATGACACAGAGGAGCGGCCCATGGATCAGACTCCCATTCTCCCGGCCTCCTGCCTGGTAGTGCCGGTCTTGTGGGAGCTGGACGCGGACATTGAGCAGGCATTGCATACAGAGCCCGCTCCAGTGTCCCGTCGGGCGTCAGTACGTTCCGTCTGCTGTCCATGACCAGTTGATCTATTGGGCCCGCACATCACCCTGCTCTGGTCATCCGGGGATCGGTCAGACGGTGCGCTGTCTGACTGGGATGTACTGGTGGCCCACCTTGGCTCAGGACGTGAGGGTTTATGTTTCCTCCTGCTCGGTGTGTGCTCAGTGTAAGGATCCTAGACACCTGCCCAGAGGTAAGCTACATCCCTTACCCGTTCCACAACGGCCTTGGTCACACCTGTCGGTTGATTTTCTAACGTATCTTCCTCCCTCACAGGGAAACACCACAATCCTGGTTGTTGTGGATCGTTTTTCCTGTCATCTCCTCCCTCTGCCCGTTCTCCCTACGGCCCTATAAACTGCGGAGGCCCTGTTTACACACATCTTCCGGCACTACGGGGTGCCTGAGGATATAGTGTCTGATTGAGGTCCTCAGTTCACTTCGAGAGTCTGGAGGACGTTCATGGAACATTTGGGGGTCTCGATCTCGAATGGGCAGGTGGAGAGTGAACCAGGATGTGGGCAGGTTTCGTGGATGTGGGCGGTGTTCGTGCCCTGGGCAGAGATGAAGCAGAACTCGCTCCACCACTCCTCCACTAACCTCTCCCCCTTTCAGTGTGTATTGGGGTACCATCAGAGTCAGATGGCGGTGGACGGGGGGGTGGTACGGGGGGGTGGTACTGTCACGACTTCCGCCGAAGTCGGCTCCTCTCCTTGTTCGGGCGGCGTTCAGCAGTCGACGTCACCTGCTTTCTAGCCATAGCCGCTCCATTTTTCATGTATCCATTTGTTTTGTCTTGTTCCCTGCACACCTGGTTTTCATTCCCCAATCAATCTACATGTATTTATTCCTCTTTTCCCCATCATGTCTCTGTTCCCCATCATGCCAGACTGGCTTGTTTTTTCTGTGTTACTTTTCACCAAGATGTTCATTATTAAACATTATCCTTGTGACTGTTGTGCACGTTTTGCACTTTTGCCTAAATAAAGTGTGCGCCTGTTCACAAATCTCTGCTCTCCTGCACCTGACTTCGCTACCATTATGCACACATTTGACAATAATGTAATAATGTGCAGTGTATCCCAAAGATATTGATTTTGTTTTGTTGAATTTAACAGTAACACTTGTGAGTGAGGGGGGATTATTACATTTTTTACTCTGAACGTTATTTTTGCACACATGTAGCCTTGTGCACTTGATCAGTGTCTTTAGTGGCCACTATAATAGAGCAAAAATAGAATGCATGTTTGTTTCATTCTATTTCTACTTTAACATGTTTTTTTCCCAAGTACAATATTTAGATATGTATGGTCACAAGTGTTCTATTATAAAGGCTGTCAGGGCTAACTGCAATATTAGTATATGGTTCTTTCTCATTTGCAGTAAAGTCTAGGCAGCAAATAACATTGGATTGCTTTCTTTACATTTTTTAGCTGTGCGTTTTTATTTTACACACAGAGACTGATCATGTAGATCATTTTTTGTTTAATTAGTTAAAATTAGTTTCCCCCTAGCAGGGATTTTTTACATGTTTCAGTGCAAACAAAAAAAAGTGTTACCTTTTTGGGCCCTCAGCAGTTTGCATCCCTGACAATAGGCTGGGCAGCACCTCCTACTGGAGATTTAACATGGCGAGTCAGTTAACAACAAATTACAATGACAACAAACAAAACGTAAAAGGCCTCCTGCAGGGACGGGGGCTGGAATTAAAAATAAAATATAGGACAAAACACAAATCACGAGATCAAGAGAGACACCACAACACTACATAAAGAGAGATCTAAGACAACAACATAGTATGGCATTAACACATGACAACACACCATGATAACAACACCACATGACAACAACATGGTAGCAGTACATACATGGTACAAACATTATTGGGTACAGAAAGCAGCACAAAGGCAAGAAGGTAGAGACAACAATCCATCACGCAAAGCAGCCACAACTGTCAGTAAGAGTGTCCATGATTGAGTCTTTGAATGAAGAGATGGAGATAAACTGCTCAGTTTTGAGGCTTTTTGCAGCTCATTCCAGTCGCTAGCTGCAGCGAACTAAAAAGAGGAGTGACACAGGGATGTGTGTGTGCTTTGGAGATCTTGTGACTGGCAGAACGGATGTTGTATGTGGAGGATGAAGGCTGCAGTAGGTATCAGATGGGGGATTGAGGCCTTTTATAAATAAGGGTTTTTATAAATAAGCATCAACCAGTGGGTCTTGCGATGGGTATACAGAGATGACCAGTTTATAGAAGAGTGTAGAGTGCAGTGATGTGTCTTATAAGGAGTATTGGTGCCAAATCTGATGGCTGAATGGTAAAGAACATCTAGCCACTCGAGAGCATCCTTACCTGACGATTTATAAATTACGTCTCCGTAATCTAGCATGGATAGGATGGCCATCTTAATCAAGGTTAGTTTGGCAGATGGGGTGGAAGAGGCGCGATTATTATAGAGGAAACCAAGTCTAAATTTAACCTAAGCCTGCAGGATTGATATGTGCTGAGAGAAGGAAAGTGTACCGTCTAGCCATACTCCCAAGTACTTGTATGACTGCTCTAAACCCTAAAATGTAGTAATTACACCGGTGGGAAAGGCGCATTCTTCTTACCAAACCAGATGACCTTTGTTTTGTAAGTGTTCAGAAAAAGGTTAAGGGCAAAGCAAGCTTGTTGGACACTAAGAAAGCTTTGTTGTAGAGCACAAAATCTGGGGAGGGGCCAACTGAGTATAAGACTGTATAATCTGCATATAAATGGATGAGAGAGCTTGCTACTGCCTGAGCTATGTTTTGATGTAAATTGAGAAGAGCGTGGGTCCTAGGATCGAGCCTTGGGGTACCTCCTTGATGACAGGCAGTGGCTGAGATAAATCAAATCAAATTTTATTTGTCACAATCGCCGAATATAACAGGTGGAGACCTTACCATTAAATGCTTACTTACAAGCCCTTAACCAACAGTGCAGTTCAAGAAATAGTTAAGAAAATATTCACAAAAAAAAGTAACACAGTAGAATTACATAGCAATAAGGAGGCTATATATAGGCGGCCCAGTACATAGTGAATTTTGGGGGGTACAGGTTAGTTGAGGTACACGTAGGTAGGGTTAAAGTGGCTATACATCGAGGATAAACGGCGAGCAGCAGTGTAAAAACAAAGTGTGTGTGTGTGTGGGGGGTGGGGGGGGTCAATGTAAATGGTCCGGGTGACCATTGTTCAGCAGTCTTATAGCTTGGGGTAGAAGCTGTTCAGGAGCCTTTTGGAACTAGACTTGGTGCTACGGTACCGCTTGCAGTGCGGTAGCACAGAGAATTGTCTATGACTTGGGTGACTGGAGTCTTGGACCCTTTTTTGGGCCTTCCTCTGACACCACCTGATATATAAAAAGAAACGTCCCTTTTTCAGGACCCTGTCATTCAAAGATTATTTGTAAAAATCCAAATAACTTCACAGATCTTCATTGTAAAGGGTTTAACCACTGTTTCCCATGATTGTTCAATGAACCATAAACAATTATTGAACATGCACCTGTGGAACGGTCGTTAACTTCTTGACGCTACCCATCCCTTAATCCACCTGTCGTCTCAGATTTTGAAATTATGCTTTACAGCGAAAGCAATCCAAGCGTTTGTGTAAATGTATTGATCGCATGACAAAACATTAAGTACACTTAGCATCAGGTAGCTTGGTCACGAAAATCAGAAAAGCAATCAAATTAATCGTTTACCTTTGATCTTCGGATGTTTTCACTCACGAGACTCCCAGTTACATAACAAATGTTCCTTTTCCATAAAGATTATTTTTATATCCAAAATACCTCCGTTTGTTTGACGCGTTATCTTTAGAAATCCACAGGAAAGAGCGGTCACGACAACGCAGACAAATTCCAAATAATATGCGTAATGTTCACAGAAACATGTCAAATGGTTTTTATAATCAATCCTCAGGTTGTTTTTAAAATATATAATCGATAATATATCAATATATCAAAGATTTGCGTTTATCGTCAAAGAATGAGCGTTACACCGAGGCCTGTTCTCTGGAGCGGGATTGATTTGGAGGTGGAGGATCTGTCATAGTCTGGGGCGGTGTGTCACAGCATCATTGGACTGAGCTTGTTGTCATTGCAGGCAATCTCAATGCTGTGCGTTAATGGGAAAACATCCTCCTCCCTCATGTGGTACCCTTCCTGCAGGCTCATCCTGACATGACCCTCCAGCATGACAATGCCACCAGCCATACTGCTTGTTCTGTGCGTAATTTCCTGCAAGACAGGAATGTCAGTGTTCTGCCATGGCCAGCGAAGAGCCCGGATCTCAATCCCATTGAGCACGTCTGGTACCTGTTGGATCGGAGGGTGAAGGATAGGGCTATTCCCCCCCCCAGAAATGTCCGGTAACTTGCAGGTGCCTTGGTGGAAGAGTGGTGTAACATCTCACAGCAAGAACTGGCACATCGGGTGCAGTCCATGAGGAGGAGATGCACTGCAGTACTTAATGCAGCTGGTGGCCACACCAGATTCTGACTGTTAGTTTTGATTTCCACCCCTAATTTGTTCAGGGACATTATTATTCAATTTATTTTAGTCACATGTCTGTGGAACATGTTCAGTTTATGTCTCAGTTGTTGAATCGTGTTATGCTCATACAAATATTTACACATGTTAAGTTCGCTGAAAATAAATGTAGTTGACAGTGACTTTTTTTGCTGAGTGTAGGTCCTGGATGGCAGGAAGCTTGGCCCCAGTGATGTATTGGGCCATACTCACCACCCTCTGCAGCGGCTTACGGTCTGATACTGAGCAGTTGCCGTTCCAAGCAGGGATGTAACCGGTCAGGATGCTCTCGATGGTGCAGCTTTAGAACTTTTTGAGGACCTGGGGTCCTATGCCAAAGGGTTTCAGTCTCCTGAGGGGGAAAAGGTGTTCTGACTTTATACACTGCCTTCTTTGAGAGAGGTAATTAGCAAACCAGGCCAAAGACCCCTCAGAGACCACAATACTCCTTAGTCGGCCCACAAGAATGGCATGGTCTACCATATCAAAGCTTTGGACAAGTCAATAAAAATAGCAGCACAACATTGCTTAGAATCAAGGGCAATGGTGACATCATTTCGGACCTTTAAGGTTGTAGTGATGCATCCATAACCTGAGTGGAAACCAGATTGCATGCCAGAGAGAATACTATGTAAAATGGCGCATATTTGTAAACAGCAGCTGGTGCATAAAATCGAAGGAAGTCTCTAGATTTTGCTCGCCTGAAGTAGAGTATATTGTGATAAATTGCAGGCCACACTACTTGCCTAGAGGTTTCAGCTATACTTTTCGTGGCTGTTTATTTGCCACCACAGACAGATGCTGGCACTAAGATCGCACTCAGTCAGCTGTTAAAGGAAATAAGCAAACATTAAACCACACACCCAGAGGCGACACTCCTAGTGGCCGGAGACTTTAATGCAAGGAGACTTAAATCAGTTCTACCAAATTTTCATCAACATGTTAAATGTGCAACCAGAGGGAAAAAAATTCTAGATCACCTGTACTCCACACACACAGACGCGCACTAAACTCTCCCTCGCCCTCCATTTGGTAAATCCGACCACAACTCTGTCCTCCTGATTCCTCCTTACAAGCAAAAATTAAAGCAGGAAGAACCAGTGACTCGGTCTATAAAAAAGTGGTCAGATGAAGCAGATACTAACCTACAGAACTGTTTCGCTATCACAGACTGGAACATGTTCCGGGATTCTTCCGATGGCATTGAGTACACCACATCAGTCACTGGCTTTATCAATAAGTGCATCGAGGATGTCGTCCCCACAGTGACTGTACGTACATACCTCAACCAGAAGCCATGGATTACAGGCAACATTTGCACTGAGCTAAAGGGTAGAGCTGCCGCTTTCAAGGTGCGGGACTCTAACCCGGAAGCTTACAAGAAATCCTGCTATGCCCTGCGATGAACTATCAAACAGGCAAAGCTTCAATACAGCGCTAAGATTGAATTATACCACACCGGCTCCGGCGCTTGTCTTATTTGGCAGGGCTTGCAAACTATTACAGACTACAAGGGGAAGCACAGCCGTGAGCTGCACAGTGACACGAGCCTCGAGGCAAGTAACACTGAGGCATGCATGAGAGCATCAGCTGGTCCGGACGACCGTGTGATCACGCTCTCCGTAGCCGACGTGAGTAAGACCTTTAAACAGGTCAACATTCACAAGGCTGCGGGGCCAGATGGATTAGCAGTACGTGAACTGGCAGTTGTCTTCACTGACATTTTCAAAATGTCCCTGATTGAGTCTGTAATACCAACATGTTTCAAGCAGACCACCATAGTCCCTGTGCCCAAGGACACATAGGCAACCTGCCTAAATGACTACAGATCCGTAGCACTCACATTTGTAGCCATGAAGTTCTTTGAAAGGTTGGTAATGGCTCACATAAACACCATTATCCCAGAAACCCTAGACCCACTCCAATTTGCACACCGCCCAAACAGATCCAAAGATGATGCAATCTCTTTTGCACTCCACACTGCCCTTTCCCACCTGGACAAAATAAACACTTATGTGAGAATGCTATTTAATTGACTACAGCTCAGCGTTCAACACCATCGTACCCTCAAAGCTCATCATTAAGCTAAGGATCCTGGGACTAAACACCTCCCTCTGCAACTGGATCCTGGACTTCCTGACGGGCCACTCACAGGTGGTAAGGGTAGGTAGCGAACACATCCTTCACGCTTATCCTCAACACTGGAGCTCCCCAGGGGTGCGTTCTCAGTCCCCTCCTGTACTCCCTGTTCACCCACGACTGCATGGCCAGGAATGACTCTTACACCATCATTAAGTTTGCAGACGTCACCGACAATGACGAGAGCCTATAGGGAGGAGGTCAGAGACCTGGCCGGGGGTGCCAGAATAACAACCTGTCCCTCAATGTAACCAAGACTAAGGAGATGATTGTGGACTACAGGAAAAAGAGGACCGAGCACGCCCCCATTCTCTTCAACGGGGCTGAGGTGGAGCAGGTTGAGAGCTTCAAGTTCCTTGGTGTCCACATCAACAACGAACTAGAATTGTCCAAACACACCAAGACAGTCGTGAAGAGGGCACGACAAAGCCTATTCCCCCTAAGAAACTAAAAATATTTGGCATGGGTCCTGAGATCATCACAGGGTTCTACAGTTGCAACACCGAGAGCATCCTGACTGGTTGCAATCACTGCCTGGTACGGCAATTGCTCGACCTCTGACCGCAAGGCACTACAGAGGGTAGTGCGTATGGCCCAGTACATCATTGAGTCTACGCTGCCTGCCATCCAGGACCTCTACACCAGGTGGTTTCAGAGGAAGGCCCTAAAAATTGTCAAAGACCCCAGCCACCCCAGTCATAGATTGTTCTCTCTACTACCACATGGCAAGCGGTATCGGAGTGCCAAGTCTAGGATAAAAAGGCTTCTCAACAGTTTTTACCCCCAAGCCATAAGACTCCTGAACAGGTAATCAAATGGCTACCCGGACTATTTGTATTGTGTGCCTCCCCCCAACCCCTCTTTTTTTATGCTGCTTCTACTTTCTGTTTATCGTATAAGCATAGTCACTAACTATACATTCATGTACATATTACCTCAATTGGGCCGACCAAGCAGTGCTCCCACACATTGGCTAACAGGGCTATCTGCATTGTGTCCCACCCACCACCCTCCAACCCCTCTATATGCTACTCCTACTCTCTATTCATCATATATGCATAGTCACTTTAACCTCTTACAGCTCCCCCCTACTTTGTGCAATTTCCGCCTGAAGACATACCCAAGTCTAACAGCCTGTAGCTCAGGCACAGAACCAAGGATATGCATATTTGCATGCATGTTTGATTTGAGGTGTTTAACGCCTCCTCATTAATTCACATAGATGTAGCCCATTTCACTGTTGTGGACAATTAATGTTTGAGGCTTTACTGGGCCAGACAAACTTCTCTCTTCAAGGAAAACCCAAGAACTTCCTCAGTGTTACCGCAGATCAAGCATGCAGATATTTGTGCAGTGTTGCGCAAAATTTTTCACATTTTCTGGATGGCAAGCTCATTGCCTTCATTGTTGTTTTCCTTACAAATAATAACTATGTGTTCCTTTGTAATAACTTTGCATTCCTATCAAAGTAAGTGCCTTATTTTCTGTATATCGTGTTGTCGTTTCTACTGTAGCATAATGTATGTACAGTTTTATTCACAGGTTCTAAAGCACTGGTGACAAATCATGCATTCTGATTATTGTATAGATTGTAATGGACACCTATGATGTGTGTAAAATACTTTTTGAAAGTTGTACTGATTATGATGAGCTAATGCTAAGCTATTTTCCAGCTATGTGTGGCGCCATGTTTGTTGACATTATACTATTCATTCTGGGTGTCACGTAAATGTCTGTTAGACCAAAGATGTTATGATGAGGTGAAGGAATGGTCATCATGGTCACACTCATCTTTCAAGTAAACTTCCGGAAGTGAATGAAGGGAAGAGAATGATCGTAGACGACACACCCCCTTCACATGCATACTGGTTGACATGAAAAAAAAACAACGTGGTGGCGTGCACAAACTATTCATCATCGGATTACTTTCGATTTTTATAAAGTATTTTACTCAATTATTGAGATCAATGGTGAGCTCACCCTTGTGATGAATTGTACATAGTAATTGCTATTAGCTAATTCAAATTGTGGTTTCTGTCTGCCAAGAGTTTGCTAAATACGTGTTATGTCAATCTTTCCTCAGTTAGCGCTAGGACTAATGTAGCCTACAATTTCCGGTTTGGATGATTGTGTTATGCTGTCGTTACTTTTGTGAATGTCTGAACATTGCATCCAAAAATAAATTGGTTCCATTCAGGACATAACTTTGTAAGGACTGTGTTTGTGCTAAATGTTTCTGTGAAAAAACAGTGTGGCCAGTTCAAATGCTGACGGTTGCATCACTCGAAACTGGACATTCTAAATAAGCATTCTAATCACACCGGTTTGAGCGTATGCTGCAGGGGCCAATGATCACACCCATTTGTTGGTATGTGTCAAAGGGTTAAGATGGTTTTAAAGCATAGTGATAACACATTGGGAACTCGGCAACCTTTTGGCTGTCTTTTTGAGCATGTGAAAATAGGTTGGAATCTCATTGACCAACGTATCTACAAAATATTACCCAATTCCCCACTTTGAAATGATGTGGTGTGCCCAGTAGGTTGTTAGCTGTTCCCATCACATAACCTGGTACATTTAGCCCTATGCTAAAGTCACCAGGTGGCCGTGACTATTTATGGTTCAAATTCCGTATCATCCAATTAAAAATGTTCACTTAATTGGACATCATAGAACACTTTTCCATGAGTCAAATGGATGTGATGGAACATTTTTCCAACAGTCAAAGGACACCATATGCTAATCAAAGTTATTAAAACACACAATTTTTCTGTTGGGCAATTAGCTCACAGTGTTGCGAGCCTGGCTTCTGGGGAATTTTGCCATTTGCGGCAGGTTCGAATCCCAGCTGAGTTATTGTTTTTTCATTTGAAATGTAAAATTACGTTTATTGTCCTAGTATGTTGTGAAAAGAAGGGAAGTGCAGCCAAAACCTTATAAATGAAAATTCCGAATACATTTAATGAGGAACTTCTTGTTGGAGTCCCTCTTGCAGGCCATCACATACCATTAGGTCACTGGCACTACTGCATAAATAATCATCGCTACTGTAGGCTTTATTACATAGATGCGTAGGCCAACATTTTATAATGCATTATTATAATCATCCACTTCGTGGCCTTGTTGATCAATTTTAAGAAATGCCATTGGTTTGTGGAAAAAAAGTTTAAGATCTTTGATAGGCTTTTGCCGAATTTGTTAAAGGAAATAATCCCGGCCTCCTCGTAATGTTAACCTGGTACATTTAGCCTTATGCTGTATGATGGGAACAGTGAACATCTATCCTTTGATCAAGTGCAATGCGTCTTCAATTTTAAATGTCTGATGCTTAAAACGTGATCTAAAACTTGAACTTTTTCTAATGTTTGCACATATGGCCCACGTTTTTATATCAATATTTGATAAAAGTGTTTCCACTGCAATTGACGCATAATCAATTTCACTGACCAAAAAATGTCCACCCTTGTCTAGAGTATTTGGTTTTATCGACATTGGAAAATCTTACCAAGAATTTTGCTGTTGCCCTGAGGCCTGTTTTAGTGTCTGGTAATGAATTTGCATGAAATGGTTGGATGGAAACCTGGTTATTCTCAGATAAGTGTCAACTTGAGTGGATTCTCAGTCTGATCTCATTATTATTTTTTGACTATTTTTGAATTGGGTGTCTTTGAATTTCCATGGCACCCTATTTCCCTGTATAGTGCACTACTTTTGACTATAGGGAATTGGCTTCCATTTGGGACTCAGTCAATGTTCTTTTCTTATGTTTAAGTTATTTTTGGTATAACATTCATATTTTTAAGCTATCAGCTGGTGTTGCTATGACAAATACAACTTTTTGTTGTGTCTGACTATTTGAACGGGTGTAGTAGCACAATCCCTCTTAGGAGGATTTGCAATTATTGCTCTTCCTATTGAGTGTGTCAGTATCAGAGTGAAACCTTGCACAGTGATAGGATATGTTGGGGAGTAGTGAACTACATGTAGTTCAACTAGTAATTGAACTACGTTTTGCAGTAGCTAGGTGGTAGTTGCCATGTAGTGGTGTAGCTAACTATTGGAACTGCACACTACATTTTTTTGCTAAAATAAAATAAAATCTGGGTGAAGTAGGCAAGAATTTCCTTTCTTTTCCGGCATCAGACCTGCCTAATTTGCATTTGAAACATAGTTTTTATGTTTGATAGGCTAAATTACACATTCTGTTTACATCGGACTCCAGAGTGATCTGTTCTTGCAATTTTTACAGTTCATATAGTTACAGTTCAAAAAGAAATCAGTACATTTAAGGGTAGCCTAGTGGTTAGAGTGTTGGACTAATAACCAAAAGGTTGCAAGTTCAAATCCCTGAGCTGACAAGGTACAAATCTGTCATTCAGGCAGTTATCCCTAGGCCATCACTGAAAATAAGATTTTGTTCTTTACTGACTTGCCTCGTAAAAATAAAAAAATAATATATATATATAAAAATATATATATGGATTTCACATGACTGGGCAGGGGTGCAGCCATGGGTTTCTCAGTGGGAGCAGTCAGTAGAAGAAGAAGGCATCTATTGGAGTATTTATTGTGGGAACTGTGTGTGGGTTCTGCAATCTGTGACAGAGCTAGAAGGCTAGAACACACAGGACGATGGGTGGCGGGGGAGGCGACTGCTGAGCGATACTGACAGGGCGAGGGGGACCAGGCGCATCCTGTCCTGTTAATTACCCTCTCCCCAGGTCCCGGTTTCTCCCCAACCCCTAAACCTCCAGCCCCCCTCTCACGGCCTGTTTTGGAGCTGTCCGTCCCACGCCATCCCGCAGGATCAAATGGGCCTCAGGGAGCTACTGGAGCCGAGGTGAGGAGAGTTTATCTTGGACTCTATCCTGTGCCCACACTCACCCCTCCATCTCCTCTGTGTACTCTGGCTGATGTGACTGATGAGTTTCAGAAGAAAGGTCTTTCTGACCATTTTGAGCCTGTAATCGAACCCGCAAACGCTGATGCACCAGATATCCAACTAGTCTAAAGACGATCAGTTTTATTGCTTCTTTAATCAGTCCTACAGTTTTCAGCTGTGCTAACATAATTGCAAAAGAGTTTTCTAATGATCAATTAGCCTTTTAAAATTATAAACTTGGATTAGCTAACACAACGTGCCATTGGAACACAGGATTGATGGTTGCTGATAATGGGCCTCTGTACAACTATGTAGATATTCCATTAACAATCAGCTGTTTCCAGCTACAATAGTAATTTACAACATTAACAATGTCTACACTGTGTTTCTGATCTATTTGCTGTTAAAAATGTGCTATTCTTTTAAAAACAGGGACATTTCTATTTGACCCCAAACCTTTGAATGGTAGTGTATGTCATACACTGGACTGCAGTGTGCTATGAAATAGGGTTTCACGCCTTACAAAGTATGATTTCAAACATGTCATTCTGAATTACATGAGTGAAGAAACATGAAGGGGAGTTTCTGTCTCAGAGCATGCAATGTGCATAGTTTCAACATAGCACTATAAAAACACACACACATACACACACAAACAAACATAGGAATAATGAAGGTCTATGTGTGGACTATTGTACAGTGCCTTGTAAAAGTATTCATTCCCCTTGGCATTTTTCCTATTTTGTTGCATTACAACCTGTAATTTAGATGCATTTTTATTTGGATGTCATGTAATAGTAACAAAGCCCATACACAAATAGTCCAAATTGGTGAAATGAAAGAAATAACTTGTTTACAAAAAAAACAGAAAAGTTGTGCGTGCATATGTTTGCTATGAAGCCCCGAAATAAAATCTGGTGCAACCAATTACCTTCAGAAGTCACATAATTAGTTAGATTGCACACAGGTGGACTTTATTTAAGTGTTACATGATCTGTCACATGATCTCAGTATACAGTGGGGCAAAAAAGTATTTAGTCAGCCACCAATTGTGCAAGTTCTCCCACTTAAAAAGATGAGAGGTCTGTAATTTTCATCACAGGTACACTTCAACTATGACAGACAAAATCAGAAAAAAAAATCAGAAAATCACATTGTAGGCTTTTTAATGAATTTATTTGCAAATTATGGTGGAAAATAAGTATTCAAGTATATAACAAGCTAAGCGTCAGTACAGAGACAAAGTAGAATCTCAATTCAACTGCTCAGACACAAGAGGCATGTGGCAGGGTCTACAGTCAATCACGGACTACAGGAAGAAATCCAGCCCAGTCACGGACCAGGATGTCTTGCTCCCAGGCAGACTAAATAACTTTTTTGCCCGCTTTGAGGACAATACAGTGCCACTGACACGGCCTGCAATGAAAACATGCAGTCTCTCCTTCACTGCAGCCGAGGTGAGTAAGGCTGCAGGCCCAGACGGCATCCCCAGCCACGCCCTCAGAGCATGCGCAGACCAGCTGGCCGGTGTGTTTACGGACATATTCAATCAATCCCTATACCAGTCTGCTGTTCCCACATGCTTCAAGAGGGCCACCATTGTTCCTGTTCCCAAGAAAGCTAAGGTAACTGAGCTAAACGACTACCGCCCCGTAGCACTCACATCCGTCATCATGAAGTGCTTTGAGAGACTAGTCAAGGACCATATCACCTCCACCCTACCTGACACCCTAGACCCACTCCAATTTGCTTACCGCCCAAATGGGTCCACAGACGATGCAATCTCAACCACACTGCACACTGCCCTAACCCATCTGGACAAGAGGAATACCTATGTGAGAATTCTGTTCATCGACTACAGCTCGGCATTCAACACCATAGTACCCTCCAAGCTCGTCATCAAGCTCGAGACCCTGGGTCTCGACCCCGCCCTGTGCAACTGGGTACTGGACTTCCTGACGGGCCGCCCCCAGGTGGTGAGGGTAGGCAACAACATCTCCTCCCCGCTGATCCTCAACACTGGGGCCCCACAAGGGTGCGTTCTGAGCCCTCTCCTGTACTCCCTGTTCACCCACGATTGCGTGGCCACGCACGCCTCCAACTCAATCATCAAGTTTGCGGACGACACAACAGTGGTAGGCTTGATTACCAACAACGACGAGACGGCCTACAGGGAGGAGGTGAGGGCCCTCGGAGTGTGATGTCAGGAAAATAACCTCACACTCAACGTCAACAAAACTAAGGAGATGATTGTGGACTTCAGGAAACAGCAGAGGGAACACCCCCCTATCCACATCGATGGAACAGTAGCGGAGAGGGTTGCAAGTTTTAAGTTCCTCTGCATACACATCACAGACAAACTGAATTGGTCCACTCACACAGACAGCATCGTGAAGAAGGCGCAGCAGCGCCTCTTCAACCTCAGGAGGCTGAAGAAATTCGGCTTGTCACCAAAAGCACTCACAAACTTCTACAGATGCACAATCGAGAGCATCCTGGCGGGCTGTATCACCGCCTGGTACGGCAACTGCCCCGCCCTCAACCGTAAGGCTCTCCAGAGGGTAGTGAGGTCTGCACAATGCATCACCTGGGGCAAACTACCTGCCCTCCAGGACACCTACACCACCCGATATTACAGGAAGGCCATAAAGATCATCAAGGACATCAACCACCCGAGCCACTGCCTGTTCACCCCGCTATCATCCAGAAGGCGAGGTCAGTACAGGTGCATCAAAGCTGGGACCGAGAGACTGAAAAACAGCTTCTATCTCAAGGCCATCAGACTGTTAAACAGCCACCACTAACATTGACTGGCTGCTGCCAACACACTGACAATGACACTGACTAAACTCCAGCCACTTTAATAATGGGAATTGATGGGAAATGATGTAAATATATAAACAATGCTACCTTATATAATGTTACTTACCCTACATTATTCATCTCATATGCATACGTATATACTGTACTCTATATCATCGACTGCATCCTTATGTAATACATGTATCACTAGCCACTTTAACTATGCCACTTTGTTTACATACTCATCTCATATGTATATACTGTACTCGATATCAGCTACTGTATCTTGCCTATGCTGCTCTGTACCATCACTCATTCATATATCCTTATGTACATATTCTTTATCCCCTTACACTGTGTATAAGACAGTAGTTTTGGAATTGTTAGTTAGATTACTTGTTGGTTATTACTGCATTGTCGGAACTAGAAGCACAAGCATTTCGCTACACTCGCATTAACATCTGCTAACCATGTGTATGTGACAAATAAAATTTGATTTGATTTGAGATTGTAATGCAACAAAATAGGAAAAATGCCAAGGGGTGAATACTTTCGCAAACCACTGTACATACAGTACAATCCAGATGCCCTCGTATCATCCCACTGTTGTCATACAGTACTCAGGAATGCTGAGTCAGGCGACAGTCTTTCTATCCCCACTGGAGTGAGACTACACAGATTAAAATATAAGAGAGATGGCATTACTCAGCTCATCAAAGCAACGATGTCTCGCCATCCTTCCTCCCTCCATTCGTCCCTCCCTCTATCCCTGACACAGCCAAACGTCCCCTAATCACTTTTGGATCACTCGGCTAATGAGCAATTATTTTTTCATGGCAAGCAGGGGAGAGACCTATGTATCTATCTATCATTGATTGATGTGATAATCCACAGATCTGCCCAGGAGGCTCCAGGCTACAGCCAAAGCCCTGGCTGGCGCTGGCTTCGAGAGGGGTTTTCACTATTGTTCCCTCAAATTTTGGGGTGCACTGAGATAATCTTTGGTATTGTGAGCAGAAACATTATCATTTATAGTGAACTCTGAGGCTGTACCCTCACAGTTTTAGACAGTAGCCAATAGGCTATTGTGGCTATTTGAGCATAATGTAAGCCTACCAAACAAAAACAATGTAGCAAATCCCATAACATTTTCACATGGAAATAGCTTTTATTTCTATGATATAGCCTACAGTAGCCTATATGTGGTGTTCAATGCAGGCCTACATTGCATGAGACTTTTAAAAAGTTTTTACATTATGAAGAGCTTGACATTAATTAATGTTTTACATGGTCTGTAACACTATGGGCCAAATATGTGACTTTAAATTGCATTGTATTATGTTGTATGATACAAGAAACCACTTTACAAAATAAAATGTATTATTATTACCATACAGAGAATTAGATAATGTAGACTATCTCTCTGTCTATTGGCTTATTTGCATATTCAAGCCTGTTTTAAATTACAACACTGCCCCTTTAATTAAGACATTAAGGCTTTTTACCTGACATGCTTTTCAAAGACAGCATGAAATGTAGTCTTGTAGGAAGTATTAACTCCTCATTGCTGACCTATACTTATCAATAACTGGGCTAATAACTTGCTAACTAGCAAAGAATATCAGCAAATGTGCACATTCGCGGCTCTGCACTCTGATCTGAACTGATCTGAAAAGCGCATTCACTCAGGGGTGATGTGATTGAAAGACCGCTTGTGGGCTACCCCTGCCAAGATATTTATACTCTGTTTCGCTTTGGCTCTGCCTACAACAAAATCACAGACTCAATCTTGCAAAGTTAGATTTGTTTTGGTTTGTTACATAGAAAATGGGATGATATAATGTTGATTTGGTCATAGAAAAAAATATCTATATAGTGGAAACTAATGGGGCGAACTCAGTGAAGTTCAATCTCTTGCGTCTCTGCTCCGCATAGTATTTCTTCTGTGTGACAGTCCTGGAACAAGTGTGTGGCTGCGCTTGCGCGCAGCTTAGAAGGGACATTGGTTGTCACCAAGGTTAAGTTGGGGCGGCAGGGTAGCCTAGTGGTTAGAGTGTTGGACTAGTAACTCAAAGGTTGCAAGTTCAAATCCCCGAGCTGACAAGGTACAAATCTGTCGTTCTGCCCCTGAACAGGCAGTTAACCCACTGTTCCTAGGCTGTCATTGAAAATAAGAATTTGTTCTTAACTGACTTGCCTAGTTAAATAAAGGTAAAATAAAATAAATAAATAAAAGTTAAGTCAGACACAATTGTCATGTAATCAATAGTACCTGGTGCTGTGGGCCAGGTGGGAGTCAGAGAGATACTGTTGGACAAGGGGGCCTCTCTGGAACCAACCCAGAGGGTCCAGATATTATTACGCTTCACTTTAAAATAATTTTTTGGTCTTAATCACACATTACCAAGAGATAAACGAGAAAAGATCCCAAAACTTTCCCCCCAATAATTAAACAGTAGTACATTTTTGTGGGCTGAAAGCAGGAGAAAACTATAAAGCAATTTTAATGGGCTCTGGTTATTAGCTAAATTTACCAGGAGTGACTCGTTTCTGCGGTGTAGCCTATCCTGACTTTGATTGAAGACTTAATGTTACAGTGAAATAGTGTAGTAGATTTTATGTAGCTCATATAACATTGTAATGTATAGTACTACATGGGCTGAACTATTCTACTATTTCAATGTGAAGTAGTAGTGAATATGAGCCATTTGGCAATGTGTTCTGTGTGTTACAGTGGACTTTAGAATGGCTTAACTTTACACTTCCACAGTAAAAATTATTTGCACTGAGTGTATGGGTAGTATGGAACTTGGTCTTGAACCATCAAGTGAGTTTGTGAGAAACTCTAAAATAGCACAGTGTTGGAAGTGGGGGAAATGCGTTGTAATGTGCCATGGGTTGCAATGAGGTTGTGGATTGCTTTCCAAGGTAGTAGTGCTTTAATAGTACTCTTTTTTACTCTCCAGTAACCCAGTGTATTAGTGTATTGAAGCGAAAGGGAACGAGATGAGACCCGACGCAGACAATACCAGGAACAGACAGAGCCAACGGATGGAAAGAGGGAAAGATTGTCCAAGAGGCGAAAAGTGAAGGGAAGCAAGAGAGGAAGAGACATGCCTGGAGATGAGGAGAGAGAGAGGAGCAGAGGAGAAGAGGGAGCAAGTGAGGGGGTGGTGGTGAGAGACCAGGAGATGAGCAGTGACTTTGACAGAGGGAGTCAGGGAAAGAGAGAGAGACAGGGAGATTGAGATATGGATAGTGACAATGGGGATGAGGGGGGTGGGAAGCTGCGGTAGAGAGGACAGTGTGTAGCGTTGGGGCCCGCCTCACTGCTCTCTACATCTTCTGCAGGACTCTATCTTTTGCCTTATTCGATCTGTGCCTTGTAGAACCAAACCTGTACAGGGGTGAGTCTTATCCACTCATCCATCCGTCATCTCAGAGATGTCCTTAACGTTTGGGAGAGGGATTAGTGATGAGACTGTGGTAGCAGAGGTGTTTCATTTTGTGTGTTTTGTGGGTGCCCCTTTCAGTATGTGAGTGATTGATTGAGTTAGGACAACGTTGTGTCAAAGCTATAGAGCACTCTTTTGTTTTGCCAAAAATAGAAATTAGATCATTGTTTGTGTCCACATATGAAACATATAACTATGCTTTTAAATGCTGCTTAATCCAGGTCCCATTGAACCACATGGGCTATGTCCCGAATTCACTGTATTCCCTACATAGGGCACTACTTTTGACCGGAGCCTTATGGACCCAGGTCAAAAGTAGTGCACTACATAGGGAATAGCGTACCATTTAAACGCAATCAGACCCCTTTGTGTTTTTAAGTAATGATAAACACGGGTCTGGAAGTGTGTTGTTATTGACTATTCCTGCTCTACACCATGGCTACACCCTTTGGGCCCTGGTCAAATGTAGAGCACTAAATATGGAATAAGGTGCTATTTGGGACAAAGCTCTTCTCTTCCTGTAGCTTTTTAAATCTGCAATATGTAACTTCTTGGTCGACCTGACCAAATTCATTATAGAAATGTGAGCTATAGATCTGTCTTTCTCATTGAAAGCAAGACTTTGAAGCAGTGAAACTGTTCTATGTGCGCTATTTCTATGCATCCCATTCTTTTTTTTTCATAAATTATTTTACTCCCCTTTCTCCCCAATTTCAGGGTATCCAATTAGTAGTTACAGTCTATGCGTTTATGCGCCCGGCCCGCCACAGGAGTCGCTAGAGCTCAATGGGACAAGGGCATCCCTGCCTGCCAAACCCTCCCCTACCGGACGACGCTGGGCCAATTGTGCGCCGCCCCATCGGTCTCCCGGTCGAGAGCCTAGACTCAAACCAGGATCTCTAGTGACACAGCTAGCACTGCGATGCAGTGCCTTAGACCACTGCGCCACTCAGGAGGCCCAAGTTTTTTGTTTTTGGGTCTATTACTTTTGGTTTTGTACGTCATTTTCAAACAGCAGAAAATACAATATTTTGGTTTATTGAAAATATATTTCACTGCGGTTTAGATGGTACAATGATTCTCTACACTATACATTGCTTGTTTTGTCACAAACTATTAGAATTTTAGCAACAAGGAAATGGCGGATTTCTGCTTATTGCACCTTTAACACAGCTCTAATGAGTCTATCATTATTTACTTCCACTGCTTTATAGCACTAATTTGTGTTTGGCTAGATTGGATCAGTTTAACATTGCTCCAGGATTTGAGGCTAATACTAGCTAATACTGCCTCAGGCATTTTATGCTTTACTGATAAGCACAGCTGAAGTAGGAGATTATATAACACATGAACTGCTCCCCGGGTCACTCAGGTTCTGTGTGGAGCATTCCTTGGCACACACAGACACGCACACACAATCACACGCACTTGCATGCACACACACTGAGGTATGATGCTAAGGCCCTCTCTGTGCACCCACTGAGTGGACATAATCTCCCCTGCTACAGGACCACAGCCATGGGGGAGAGAGGGGGAGAAGAGGGACCCAGGGCCCAGCAGGGAATGGAGGGAAAGGGGGAAGTGAAAGAGGCTGGGATAGGGGGAGGTAGAGGGTATGAGGAGAGAGAGATGGTGGAGAGCAGGGTCTCTAGGGTCTCCAGGGCACAGCAGGGAAAGGATGTAAAGAGGGTAAGAGAGAAGGAGAGAAAGGCTATAGAGGGCTACAGGAAACCGCAGTGGAGAGGAGACAAGGGTGTTGAACGCTATATGCAATAATGCTGAGGAAACAGGAAACCAAATGAAAACAAATGTCCCCATTTGCACTGACACACATGCACTGACACACCACTACTATTATCTTCTCTACCTTTCCGGTCTCTTTCTGCCTCACCTGAACATTTCTCTTTATTTGGCTGAATTGAATCCACCGTGTGCCGTATTTCAAACAGCATACCAGAGACTGAATGGGAACTGCAAGTTTATTTTACTGTATTTCACACAGGTTTTTAGGCTGTTTATTTACCTTTGGATTATACCTTCCAGCTTTGCTGTTGGATTCCTGAGAGACAGGCTGGTTTCCCTCTCTGCCTCTCCTTTGTACTGAAGGGAATAAATTAGGACTGGGCGGTATACCGTTTTTTGCGATATACCTGTATTAATGCACGGACCGGTTTGGGTTTTTACTTTACCTTTTATAACGGTATTTTAAAGTTTGGTTTGTTAAATGTGATACGGAGTGTGTAACAACCATTTTTATATGTAGTTTACTTCGCTACTTGAGTCGTCTCTCTCCACTCTCTCTCTCCATGCCGCTTTCCACACAGACCTAGCCCCGGTTCCTGTCACTCAAGGAGCGCATTTGTTGTTCCTCGACCACGAGACACTTGCGTTCAGTTTGCATGGTCAATGCAGCATATGCAACAATGTTGATGACAACGATGCAGTTGTCACTTAGCCTTTTAATATACATCTATTAGCATTCTATAATTACACTATTAGCTTGTGTTTCTTACATCTGCAAACAGCTAGTTTGTCTTTTCTTTTCTTTTAGCAAGTTGTTCCTAAATCTTGTTAGCCACTGATTGTTAGCCGCTAATGCTAATTGCTAGCTAGCTAATACATGTACTGAGTAACAGCAAGCTTAACTAGCTATACAGCCTGATAATACCAGTGATGGTGTAGACCTAAATCAGCATGTTGTTTGTGCAACAGTATCTTCTAAATTAGAGGAATACACAAACCAAGAATATGTTAGCTACATGAAGTAGCTAAGATAAATCAGTCAATGTAGCCAAAGAGTATAGGGTCCCCTAGGACACACCTATCAACACCTATCTTACCCTGTCAAAATAATTCCTCCCTGGCATTTTCATTCGTTGTCATGTCAAACAACACTATTAAAAGTGCCCACTATTATATTCTAACTATATAATTAGAATAGACATTCTATTTCCATGATTCCAACAGTTATCCCAAGTGTTTTGCTCTAAATCACAAAAATAAGGCCCAAATTGCTTGCCCATATCGTGTAGTCCTACGTGGCAGCCCTACGTAATGATCTCAAATGCAGAAATTGATGAAGATTATTACTTTTTTGTGTGTTGAAGTTGAATTGAACAGTATTAAAAAATGTAAAATACGTCATTTAAAAAAAAATACCATTAAATATAATATTTTGGCCATTATCGCTCAACCCTAGAGTAAATACAGTGTGAAGTAAAACAAAGTGGGTTAGAGGGGAATAATGCAAAAAAAGATACACGCTGGAAATGGAATTGTAAGCAAATTAATTTAACAGACAAGTGAGGCCTTGTTAGGGTAGGAAAGAGAGAGAGAGAGAGAAGGGGGTATGTGTGTAAGTGTAATCAATTATGAAAGGCCCGATCTCTGAGAAGTCAGGTAGGGTTTCGGCATTGTCTGAGCTGTCCACTGACGGGCCTCACTCGCTCACTGACTCACACACTTATCTCATTAGAAAATCAAAATCACAATAATATGTTAACAAAAATACTTTCATCTGTTAAAACTTGACAGCTAAAGGGGGTTTCCTTCCTAAGTTACAGTATTTGGTTCATACAGTTTTTAATAACATCACAAAATGACAAACAATATGACCTTATTATTCTTTAGGTCCCCAATGACCATTTCCCACATAATTTATGATAGAATTATTGTTCCATTATCCACTTTTTGGATGTTAGAGTTTAGGGCGGGCAAAAGTCTGTGAACAAAGATATTCCTTTGGCTGATACTAGAGAGCCAGAGAGTCCTCTGCTGCATAACATTTAGGACCGGGTGTGAGGTGTCAAAAAGCGGCCCAGCACCCCCCTCCCCTCTTCTGTGGGTGAGAGAGGGCCTGGTTTGTCAACCATTGCCAAGCTGATCATTGGATCCTCACAGGAGAGTTATGACAAAAGTGTTAGTCTCATGTTTCATGAGCTGAAATAAAAGATCCCAGAAAAGTGTATTACGCACAAAATATTGTTTTTCTATTTTAGTGAGCATTGTTTCTCTTTTAATGAGCATTTCACTCTGCAAAGATATGCCATACCTGTCAGGTGTATGGGTTATCAAGAAGCTGATTAAATATGATCATTACACAGGTGCACCCTGTGCTGGGGACAATAAAAGGTTACTCTAAAATGTGTAGTTTTGTCACTCAACACAATGCCACAGATGTGTCAAATTTTGAGGGTGTGTGCAATTGGCATGCTGACTGCAGGAATGTCCACCAGAGCTGTTGCCAGATAATTTAATGTTTATTTCTCTACCATAAGCTGTCTCCAACATTGTTTTAGAGAATTTGGCAGTATGTCCAACCTATGCCCTCCCAGGTACACCCATGGCTGTGCTCCTGCCCAGTCATGTGAAATCCATAGATTAGGGCCTAATGCATATATTTCAATTGACTGATTTCCTTATATGAACTGTAACTCAGTAAAATAGTTTAAATTGTTTCATGTTGCGTTTATACTTGTGACCCGATTCAGGAAAATATGCTTATGTCACAAGTCACGACTTCACAAAAGAGCCGTTTGAACATGAATATTTAAAACAAATCAAAATACTATTTTTTTGTGGCAGAAAATGCCTTCTCAAACGTGAACTTTCATGTGCATTAATACAAACTTGTATGCCATCTGTAAATATGAATAAAATTGTTAAATTACTAGCCTTGTTGGTTGAGGCAACCTTCCCACTAGCCATGATTGGCTGATATAATGAGTGGGCTGGACATGCCAAGGGAGGAGTTGAGATTGGTCTGCCATATTAAAGGCTTCTGTCTATTTGAGCTCGTCAATCTGTGTTGGTAATCCTGTCGAACGCGGCCGTTTAAAAATGTATTGTGTAGTGGAGCTGCATAAATGTTGCTCTCCACTTCCTGGAGGATCAAGTTTTCAAATCAGTGGAATTAGAGTATGATAGCTGAAGAGATGGAGAAAACACCTGTCTCCTGTCTCTCAAAATAAGGGCAACCGTTGTATGGCACTCCTGACAGGGAGATGCGTCCATAATGCATGACGTATTCAGTTAAGATATAGCTAGCTTCATTTTCAAATATTAAACATTTCTAATTTTGACAGAAAGTAGTTTCATTTCAAGCTAAAGTGTACTGTTAGCTAACTAGCTAATGTTAGCTGGCTGGCTCCCTAGCTGACATTATTTGGTTCCCAGAGCCATTTTCTTTTCTAGTTAGAGCCTAATGTTAGCTAGCTAACATTGGACCTTGTTGGTTAATTCCCACCACTGTGACATTGTTGGCACTTTGTTTATTGTTGTTTAATTAGCTAACATTAGCTGGCTGGCTCGTTAGCTAACGTTACGTGACGTCTGATCTTAAACGTTGTTTACCAAGCTAGGTAAATTATTTTACCTAGCTAGCTCGCTATATGTCTTAAGCTAAAGTGTACTGTTAGCTAGCTAACGTTAGCTGGCTGGCTCCCTAGCGCACGTTATTATTTGTTTCCCAGAGCCGTTTGCTTTTCTAGTTAGAGACTAATGTTAGGCATTGTTTCCCAGAGCCGTTTGCTTTTCTAGTTAGAGACTAATGTTAGGCATTGTTGACACTGCAGAGTTGGTTAGGCTGTTTCCAGAGGTAAACAAATCATTGGTCAGAGTGTCAAGTGTGCGCTTCGAGTGAAACGAGATGGGTGGGGTGTAGACAAAGAAGAGCTCTTCATCAGATACCAAAACATTCAAAGGCGATTTTCTCAAAAGTGAGTTTACAAGCAGAATTATTTTCCCATTGTTCCTCAAATGCAGTGTATGAGATACCATTTTGTAGCCCTGAGTCTCTACTTTTATCCACTGTAAAAAACACCATTTCACATTTTGCAATGTAAGACAGAATCGAGGTGGTGAGTCACATGTTTGATCAGTACACATATATAATGTATATACAAAAGGTTTGGGCTAGGCCCTTTAGCTCCAGCGATGGGAAGTCTTAACGATACAGTGTACAATGACATTGTAGACGATTCTGTGCTTCCAACTTTGGGGCAACAGTTTTGGGAAGGCCTTTTCCTGTTTCAGTATGACAATGCCCCCATGTACAAAGCGAGATCCATACGGATATGGTTTTTCGAGATCGGTGTGGAAGAACTTGACTGGCCTGCACAGAGCCCTGACCTCAACCCCATCAAACACCTTTGGCATGAATTGGAACGCCGACTGCGAGCCAGGCCTAATATCTCAACATTAGTGCCCGACCTCACTAATGCTCGTGGCTGAATGAAAGTCCCTGCAGCTGTGTTAAAACAACTAGTGGAAAGCCTTCCCAGAGGAGTGGAGGCTGTTATAGCAGCAAAGGGGACCAAGACCATATTAATGCCCATGATTTTGGAATGAGATGTTCGACGAGCAGGTGTCCACATACTTTTGGTGATGTAGTGTATCTATTTGAATATTCAATGTTTGGTAACTGAACATTGCCCAGGGGCAGCACAGGTTTATGCTGTCATGTTCATGTTGGTTTAACTTTTTTTTTGTGGTGACCATAATATAGAGAGGACCAGTTAAGTAGTTTTTTTTACCCAGAATAACATCATTTGTTCTTCCTTGACCTTGCCTTATGTTCATTATTAATTGACATTAAGCTATACATTTACACGTTATTTGAAGGGTAAGAAGTCAAATCCAGATTTATGGAGTGTGACATCTCCCTAACGTACAGTGTATCAGGGGTGTATCCACTGGAAACCAAAAGGAAACAAACAGGCCGAAACAGGGAGGTATCTACTTGAAAAATAAACTCATTTTAGTTGCAAAATGTTTTGCAACAGTCTTCTACGATGTGCACAAATGAAATACACCCCAGTCCTTGAGATGAGATGTGGATAGAATGTAAGTGTCGAGTCATGTTCCCTTGTGGCACCCCCCTTGTGACTCAACACTCAACTTGGTGACATTAACAGTAAATACCAGTAAACAAACACTGCAATTAGCAAGAAGCTTAATTATGCCCTCCTCATAATACGTGTGATTATGCCTAATTAATATCAACCTTACAGTTGGCCTAATGACGCTGTGCTAACAGATAAGCTCTCTCTCTCTAAATATAATTAACACTTCCCTTCTTTATTTAAATATTTTGCCAGACAGACAGTGAGTTTCACGAGGTCATTAACACCCAGATATCCTGATTATGAGGCATTAAAGAGTGTGTAAAGAGCAGTTCATGTTAAATTCCCCATCCATTAGTCGTCAGTGTCACGCCTGCTCCCGCACTTCCCCCTGGAGCTCGAGTGCGCCGGGCTCCACAGCATTACACACTCCTGCCACCATCATTACACACACCTTCTTCCCTCGTCACATGCATCCGCAATCATTTGGACTCACCTGGACTCAATCACCTGTTATTTCCTTCCCTATATCTGTCTGTCCCCCAACTCTGTTCCCCGCTTCCGCATTAACATTCGTATGCCGTTTTGCCACCCATGTGCTGACACTGTTCCTGTCTTGTTCCTTGTCTGTTCCTCATTAAATGTTTGACTCCCCGTACCTGCTTCTCGACTTCAGCGGCGGTCCTTACAGAATGCGGAAGCCATCAAACGGCTCATCAGGGAGTGCTGGCGTTTCGGTTGGTGGTGACATCGGGTCCAGGGGCCACGGCCGATAGAACCAGGGGTGCCTAAGCCAGCTCATCGGAATTCCTAACTGGCTCGAGAGGTTTCCTTGCCCTGGATACCCAGGCTACCACGCCTCTGCCAGCTGGTCAAGATTTTACCCCCAGCCGGCTTGCCCAGCGCCCGTGCCTCGGCCAGCCCGTCAGGCCCCCAAGGTGGGACGCCGGGTGTTGCCCCCTAGGGGAGGGGGGAGTACTGTCACACCTGCTCCCCAGCATTACGCACTCTTGCCACCATCATTACGCACACCTGCTTCATTCGTCACGATCATTTGGACTCACCTGGACTCAATCACCTGTTATTTCCTTCCCCTGTCCAGACAGATATGTCTGTCAAATAATGTTATATCAACTGTAGCTTTGATTGGACTGATCATGTCAACATCATACTTTCAAAATCTTAGCTAGACAAGTAGTCATCATCATGACTCAACAATCTACTGGCAAATCCTTGTCATATTGTTGTAACTTTAATGTGTTACAGAGTTAATGTTTAAGTTAATTCATGGAGCTGTATCTAAAGATATTTTTTTACAGTTATTTACATATGTAATTGTATTGGTTAGTATTGAATTACGCTTTGGACTGCAAGTTCCAGAATGCCTTGCGACAGGAATGAGAGAGATAACGCACCAGTTATGTGTAGGTGCAAAGTGATTAAGCTGATTTTCCGCTAGCATCTTACCTGCATTGCTCTGTAGAATCTGAAGTTGTTAAATGTAACGTGAACAAGTATTATTACTAAAAGAAGCTTTCATATCAAACCCGACGTCCCGAGTCATTACTTTGAAGTTAGTTAATCTAAAACATATGAAGATAAATTATAGATTAAATGTATCGGTGCTCATTGGCCATCGGCCATTGGACCTAAACATTAAACAACAGGTTGGAAATTGCATATTCAACAATGAGTGGTTTGGAAGGAATCAGTGGCTAACTGTGAGCGTCGCAAAGCAATCACTATTTTGCTTCCCCTGCCTACTATTTGGTGGAGAGGATGTGTGGTCCAAGTCTGTCTCTTTTACAAGCTTAAAAGGAAAACATTCACACCTAATACATATTGGCCAGAAAAGGTTGAATACATTGGCCATGCTGTCAAACCAGCATTCCTTCTGCCACGCTCAAAACAACTGGAAACTCGGAACTTGGACATCTCAGACCTTAGTGCGTTCAAGACAACTGGAAACTTGTAAAGAAACAAGCTCCAACTGGGAAAATAAGTTTTGAACGGTCATCCAACTCATAATTCCAAATTGAGATCTCGGGCCTCTTTCTAAAGCTCTGACCTGAAGATCACTGACATCATGATTAAACTAGTTTTTTTGTTGAGTTCCCAGTTCTCTTGAAAACCCCATAAATCCAGAGAATGCCAGAATTTGACGACAGAGTTTGGCCTCAAGAAGGACCACCTTTCTGTTCAAGTGAGCACAGCACAGCGGTGCAAAAATATGTATTGTATGCTGCTGCATAAATTATGTAATATGGCAGGGAGATAAGTATAAAGTAATACTAATTGTATGTTGTGTAGTAAGCTATTAGATACCCAGTAGCTCACCCTAAGAATTTGGACCCTCTTCCCATCAGAACTACTGTTCTGACTTGGTGGTGCACATGCAGCCTAAAGCCTGTTTAACCTCTAGTGACTCCCCATCCCGCGTGCGGGAGCGTAATCATCAACTGACACTAATTAGCATAACGCAACGGACATAAATATTACTAGAAAAT
The DNA here is from genome assembly GCF_018296145.1 of Oncorhynchus tshawytscha. Classification (NCBI taxonomy): domain Eukaryota; kingdom Metazoa; phylum Chordata; class Actinopteri; order Salmoniformes; family Salmonidae; genus Oncorhynchus; species Oncorhynchus tshawytscha. Next base: position 1,388,269 of record NC_056452.1, read on the forward strand.
ATTCCTATTCATGAAAATCACAAGTGAAATATATTGAGACACAGCTTAGCCTTTTGTTAATCACCCTGTTATCTCAGATTTTCGAAATACAGCCAAAGCTAGACAAGCATTTGTGTAAGGTTATCGATAGCCTAGCATAGCATTTTGTCCAGCTAGCAGCAGGTAACTTGGTCACGGAAATCAGAAAAGCAATCAAATTAAATCGTTTACCTTTGATGAGCTTCGGATGTTTTCACTCACGAGACACCCAGTCAGATAGCCAATGTTCCTTTTTTCCAAAAATATTATTTTTGTAGGCGAAATAGCTCCGTTTGTTCTTCACGTTTGGCTGAGAAATCGCCCGGAAATTGCAGTCACGAAAACGGCGGAAAATATTCCAAATTAGCTCCATAATATCGACAGAAACATGGCAAACGTTGTTTATAATCAATCCTCAAGGTGTTTTTCAAATATCTATTCGATAATGGGACCGATTGGAATAATGGCTATCTCTGTATTTTATGCGAGAATCACTCTGGGAGCCATCAGGTGACCAGTTGCGCAATGTAGCCTCTTACGGGTATTCTTCAACATAAATGCGTAAAACTACGTCACAATGCTGTAGACACCTTGGGGAATACGGAGAAAAAGTAATCTGGTTGATAGCCCATTCACTGCTCAATAGGGACGCATTGGAACGCAGAGCTTTCATAAGATGAGTCACTTCCAGATTGGATTTTTCTCAGGCTTTCGCCTGCAATATCAGTTCTGTTATACTCACAGACAATATTTTTACAGTTTTGGAAAATTTGGAGTGTTTTCTATCATAAGCTGTCAATTATATGCATATTCTAGCATATTGTCCTGACAAAATATCCTGTTTACTACGGGAACATTATTTTTCCAAAAATGAAAATACTGCCCCCTAGTCACAAATGAAGGGAAATGTCATCATCAAATATTGTAAAAGCTTTCATTGTCTGCTTATATTCCCCTGTTATTTATCCTACGGTTCTAACTTGGTGCACAGGGAGAATACTGTAAGACCGCCCATGTTCTGAATTCAAAGTGCTTACCAAGATTCGTTTTTAGTCTGAGTGAGGGTTTTGGACTGATGGAGTTACCTGATAGATTCATTTGACTTCTCGATAAAAATCATGGATGTGTTGGATAATGATATATTCCAACGTCCACAGATGTCCGGAATTAAACTATACTATACTCTAGTGTACTGTAGTCTATTCTATTAAATAACCTCTACTCTCCTGTACCGTAACATACCATATCGTACTCTACTGTACTAAACTATGCCTTACTGTACTGTGAAACAGCCTAGACATCTATGATTTGTTCTAATCCAGAGTGATTTACAGTCAGTGCATTCAGGTAGATAAACAACATATCACATCCATAGAAACTAAAAAAATATTCTGTAACCGTTACTGAAAATGTTATTGGAGTGGTCTGTTGGTTTATTCTGTAGGTTGGACTACTTTGAACATAATATTTGCCAGTTTTAGAGCTTTTGAAAAAGCTAACATAGGTGCATGTGACAGATGGGAGCAATAATAAATATTCTGTTGGACTCTTCAGTTGGCTCGTCTTTCCTATATTAAGAGGCTTGAACAAGAGCAGTACTGAATTGAATGAATTAATCCATACCTCGGGTTTATCACCTTCGGAAGGTGGGGCTTGGTGTTCATTGGCCGTGTCAGGCGTGATTCTAATGTTCTTCAGTAGAGGGCCCTTGCGTGCAAATTCCCCATAGCTGTGTTGTACCTCATTTCCCTCCTTCAGAGAACAGTACTTACAGTCAAAAATGTACATTTTCACTCTAGAAAATTAGCATTTTCTTAAAACATACACACACTGAATGTGTCCTATGTGTGTGTATGTTGCAGTGTGGAGCAGGCAATGTTGTGGAGTGTGGGTTTCGGTGGCAGGATGACGGTGGCCAAGCTTCTCCTATCCTTCTTCATCCTAAACTCCTTTTGCGAAGGTGAGTCCCCACTACTTACTACTTACTCTCCATGTTATCCCTCTCTCATATCCTTCCATGAAATCACATTCCACTCCCTCTCCTCTTCTTTTATACTTAAACTCTTCTCTGAACCCAAATTTTTCTCCCTTATAATTATTTTTGGTTTGTTTTACATATCTATCAATCGCCAATCCCTCTTATCACTTCTTGTCTCTTTAGTCTAGCTTTTGTCATCTATACCTGGTGATCCATCTTGAACAATTTGTCTGCCTGAACTGTCAGGACCTGGTTCCGAACTCAGGTCTCCGGTGAGAGAAACAGTCACTTAGTAAACTGAGCCACTAATAGTCGGCAGAACCCAGAAGATGAGGCAGACACAGCAGTACTAGAGACGGTGATTTAATAAAGAAAAAGGAAAAGATCTTCAGGCAAAAATATAAATCCACAACATCATGTTGCCCAGCAACAGCCCCAAAACATCACTGCTCTAGAGGAGATCTGCATGGAGGAATGGGCCAAAATACCAGCAACAGTGTGTTAAAACCTTGTGAAGACTTACAGAAAACGTTTGAACCCTGTCATTGCCAACAAATGGTATATAACAAAGTATTGAGATAAACTTTTGTTCTTGACCAAATACTTATTTTCCACCATCATTTGCAAATAAATTCATAAAAAATCCAGAATGTGATTTTCTGGATTTCTTTTTCTCATTTTGTCTGTCATAGTTGAAGTGTACCTATGATGAAAATTACAGACCTCTCTCATCTTTGTAAGTGGGAGAACTTGCACAATTGGTGGCTGACTAAATACTTTTTTGCCCCACTGTATATGGATGATGGCCGAGCAGCATAGGCAGATGTAATAGATGGTATAAGATACAGTATATACATGAGATGAGTAATGTAGGATATTTAATCATTGTTAAAGTGTCGTCATTTAACGTGACTAGTGATCCATTTATTAAAGTGTCAATGATTTGAGTCTGTATCTAGTCAGCAGCCTCTCTGAGTTAGTGATTGCTATTTAACAGTCTGATAGCCTTTAGATAGAAGCTGTTTTTCTGTCTCTCGGTCCCAGCTTTGATGCACCTGTACTGACCTCGCCTTCTGGATGGCAGCAGGGTGAACAGGCACTTTTTGTCCTTCCTGTGACATCACTAGTTGTAGGTGTCCTGGAAGACAGGTAGTTTCCCCCCCAGTGATGTGTTGTGCAGACCACACCACCCTCTGGAGAGCCTTGCGGTTGAGGGTGGTGCAGTTGCCGTACCAGACGGTGATATTGTGCATCTGTAAAAGTTTGTCAGGTTTTTAGGTGACAGAACAAATGTATTCAGCATCCTGAGGTTGAAGAGGAGCTGTTGCACCTTCTTCACCACAGTGTGGGTGGCCCATTTACGTTTGTCTGTGATGTGCATGGCGAGGAACTTAAAACTTTCCACCTTCCCCACTACATTCCCGTCGATGTTGTGTAAATGCGGTGGTTCACGCTCTCAGTTTTGCATGAAAGCCGCTATCTATTCATGGTTTCTGCACTTCCTAATAAACTCATTCACAGAGTCAGCGTATACATCGATGTTATTCTCTGAAGCTGCCTGGAACATTTCCCAGGCCGCGTGATCAAAATAATCTTGAAGCGTGGATTCCGATTGGTCAGACCAGCGTTGAATGGTTCTAGTCGCAGGTACATCCTGTTTGAGTTTCTGCCTATAGGACGGTAGGAGCAAAATGGAGTTGTGGTCTGATTTGCCGAAGGGAAGGTGGGGGAGGGCCTTGTATGCATCGCTGAAGTTAAAGTTGCGCCCAGTGTATTGTCCGCATGAGTGCCGCAATCGACATGTTGACAGAATTTAGGTAGCCTTGTTCTCAAATTTGCTTTGTTAAAATCATAGATGTACGCAAGCACGCACACACACATATCCGTATTCCTGCAGTGTATGCCTATGCCTCCAGGTACTTAAACATTTATTATTTCACATTTCTCACATCTGTATAGGGATATCACAAGACCCTATAGTGCCTAACCTAATCCCACTCTTCTCTCTTTCTCTCCTCTTCCACAGCCTCCAACCAGCCTCCACGCTTCCAGAACTACTTTTTCCACTCCTATCTTCTCATCTACGAGAACACACCAGTCGGTGAGTCTTAGTGTGTGTGACCATATTTGATTTGTGTGTCAGCAGACGGTCCAGTTTTCATTTACAGAGATATGGAGGACCAGAGCAGTATAGAACATTAACCTCTCTAGGGTAGGGGGCAGCATTCAGAATTTTGGATGAAAAGCATGCCCAAATTAAAGGGCCTACTACTCGGGCCCAGAAGATATGATATGCATATAACTGGTAGATTTGGATAGAAAACACTAACATTTCCAAAACTGTTAAAATAGTGTCTGTGAGTATAACAGAACTGATTTAGCAGGCGAAAACCTGCGAAAATCCATTCAGGAAGTACTTTTTTTGTTGGTTTTGTAGTTTTCTATTCAATGCCATTACAGTATCCATTGACTTAGGACTCCAGTTGCAGTTCCTATGCCTTCCACTAGATGTCAACAGTCTTTAGAAATCGTTTCAGGCTTGTATTCTTATAAATGAGGGAGTAAGACTGTCTGAACGAGTGGACCCTAACGTGTCGCAGAGCTTTTTCAGGCGCATGTGCATTTCTTGTTTACCTTTTATATTGACAACGTTATTGTCCGGTTGAAATATCATAGATCATTTAGGCTAAAAAACAACCTGAGAATGGAATATAAACATCTTTTGAGATGTTTCTATGAACTTTACGGATACAATTTGGATTTTTTGCCTGATTGTTTTGAGTTTGAGCCTGTGGATTACTGAAGAAAACGCGCTAACAAAACTGAGGTTTTTGGATATAAAGAGACTTAATCGAACAAAAGGAACATTTATTGAGTAAATGAATGTCTTCTGATTGCCACCATATGAAGATCATCAAAGATAAGGGAATCATTTTCTCTCTACTTCTGAGTTTTGTAACGCTTTTGCTTGGCTGGTTACTGTTTGTAATAATTTGTCAACTGGGCTATGTTCTGGGCTAGGTATGTTCTGGGCTAGGTATGCTTTCGCCGAAAAGCATTTTATAAATATGACACTGTGGTTGGTTTAACAAGAAGTTAATCTTTAAACCTATGTAAAATATGTTTTGTTTTCTGAATTTTTATAATTAGCATTTCTGTAATTGAATTTGGCGCTCTGCAACCTCACTGGATGTTGGCCAGATGGGACGCTAGCGTTCATTCATGTATACGGGTAAAAGTCTAGCTATATTTTCAGATATCATACATTCCTAATTTTGTCAAAGTAATTTTCATTGCAAGTTAAAGCGTACTGTTAGCTAGCTAGTGACCGTTAGATTGCTGCCTCGCTAGCAAACATTACATTTATGATCTGTGTGATAATAGTTTTCGAATCAGAAAATATTTGCATTGCTAGTTAAAACTTCTAATGGCTTGGGGCAGTATTTTGACGTCTGGATGAGAACGTGCCCAATGTAAACTAATTGTTACTCAGGCCCAGAAGCTAGGATATGCATGCAATTGGTAGATTTGGATAGATTGGTAGATTTGGATAGAAACACAGTTTCCAGAACTGTTAAAATAATGTCTGGTGAGTATAATAGAACTGATATGGCATGTGAAAACCTGAGGAAAATCCAACCCGGGAAGTGGGATTTTTTTTGATGTGGGTATTTTCAATTGGATGCCTATAGAGTATCTAATGGGTTAGGACCCAGATTGCAGTTCCTATGGCTTCCACTAGATGTCAACAGTCTTTAGACATTGTTTCAAGCTTGTTTTCTGCTGGTTTTGCGCATGAACGAGTGCGCGGTATTCATTGTTTTTCCTTTCTATTCAATACGCTATTGTCAGGTTGTCCGAATATTTAGATAATTGACAACCTGAGGATTAATTATAAACATCATTTGACATGTTTCGATGAACTTTACCGGTACTCTTAGGATGTATTCATCTGCATCTTTTGGCCGCATTTGAGCCAGTGTATAACTGAACAACACACGCCAACAAAACTGAGTTTTTGGGATATAAACAGGGACTTTATAGAACAAAACAAACATTTATTGTGTAGCTGAGACTCTTGGAACTGCAACCATATGAAGATCTTCAAAGGTACATGATTAATTTTCTCGCTATTCTCGCTATTTTGGTTGTAAAATGTTTGTATGCTTTTGTAAGCAGGGCGCTGTCCACAGATAATCACATGGTATGCTTTCGCCGTAAAGCCTTTTTGAAATCTGACAAAGCTGCTGGATTAACAAGAAGTTCATCTTTAATCCGATGTACAGCGATTGTATTTTTTCTGAATGTTTATTATGACTATTTCTGTATTTTTAATTTGGCGCTCTGCAATTTCACCGGATGCTGTCGAGGTGGGTCTCTAGCAGAACGCTTGCGCCAGAAATGTTAAAGCCTAATGTTAGCTAGCTAACATTGAACGTAATTGGTTAGCTCTTCAGCCACAATAGCTTGCGAAAGTATTCACACTCTTGGCATTTTTCCTATTTTGTTGCCTTACAACCTCGAATTAAAATAGATTTTTGGGGGGGGTTTATATCATTTGATTTACATAACATGCCTACCACTTTGAAGATACAAAATATTTTTTATTGTGAAACAAACAAGAAATATAACAAAAAACAGAATTTGAGCGTGCATTAATTCACCCTCCCCCCCAAAGTCAATACTTTGTAGAGCCACCTTTTGCAGCAATTACAGCTGCAAGTCTCTTGGGGTATGTCTTTATCAGCGTGGCACATCTAGCCACTGGGCAAAAATCCCATTCTTCAAGGAAAAACTGCTCCAGCTCTTTCAAGTTGGATGGGTTCCGCTGGTGTATAGCAATCTTTAAGTAAAACCACAGATTCTCAATTGGATTGAGGTCTGGGCTTTGACGGGGCCATTCCAAGACATTTGAATGTTTCCCCTTAAACCACTCAAGTGTTGCTTTAGCAGTATGTTTAGGGTCATTGTCCTGCTGGAAGGTTAACCTCCGTCCCAGTCTCAAATCTCTGGAAGACTGAAACAGGTTTCCCTCAATAATTCCCCTGTATTTAGCGCCATCCATCATTCCTTCAATGTTGACCAGTTTTCCAGTTGCTGCCGATGAAAAACATCCCCACAGCATGATGCTTCCACCACCATGCTTTACTGTTGTGATGAGGTTCTCAGGGTGATGTGAAGTGTTAGGTTTGCCCCAGACATAGCCTTTTCCTTGATGACCAAAAGCTCAATTTTTGTCTCATCTGACCAGAGTACCTTCTTCCAAATGTTTGGGGAGTCTCCCACATGCCTTTTGGCAAACACCAAATGTGTTAGCTTATTTTTTTCTTTAAGCAATGGCTTTTTTTCTTGCCACTCTCTGTGGAGTGTACGGGTTAAAATGGTTAAAATGGTTCTATGGACATATACAATCTCCGCTGTGGAGCTTTGCAGCTCCTTCAGGCTTATCTTTGATCTCTTTGTTGCCTCTCTGATTAATGCCCTCCTTGCCTGGTCCATGAGTTTTGGTGGGCGGCCCTCTCTTGACAGGTTTGTTGAGGTGCCATATTCTTTCCATTTTTAATAATGGATTTAATGGTGCTCGGTGGGATGTTCAAAGTTTCTGATTTAAAAAAAAATCCAACCCTGATCTGTATTTCTCCACAACTTTGTCCCTGAGCAGTTTGGAGAGCTCCTTGGTGTATTGGTGCCACTTGCTTGGTGGTGCCCCTTGCTTAGTGGTGTTGCGGACTCTGGGGCCTTTCAGAACAGGTGTATATATACTGAGATCATGTGACACTTAAATAAAGTCCACCTGTGTGCAATCTAACTAATTATGTGACTTCTGAAGATAATTGGTTGCACCATATCTTATTTATGGGCTTCATAGCAAAGGGGTGAATACATATGCACGCACCACTTTTCCTTCTTTTTTTTTACATTTAAAAAAAAAAGTATATTTATTTTCATTTCACTTCACCAAATTTGGACTATTTTGTGTATGTGCATTACATGAAATCAATTTAAATTACAGGGTGTAATGCAACAATATAGGAACAACACCAAGGGAGATTAATACTTTTGCAAGGAACCTGCAGATTCATACTACAGCTATGTGATTAAGGCCATCTATCGTATTTAATGAACATGTGTACATGTCTAGACAATAGTAACCTATCCACTTAGCTAGATGTGGCTGGGTTTATAGCATTTTCTTCACATGACCCATCAATTTAAATCAAATCAAATTTTATTTGTCACATACACATGGTTAGCAGATGTTAATGCGAGTGTAAGCGAAATGCTTGTGCTTCTAGTTCCGACAATGCAGTAATAACCAACAAGTAATCTAACTAACAATTCCAAAACTACTGTCTTATACACAGTGTAAGGGGATAAAGAATATGTACATAAGGATATATGAATGAGTGATGGTACAATGAATGAGTGATGGTACAAGCAAGATACAGTAGATGGTATCGAGTACAGTATATACATATGAGATGAGTATGTAAACAAAGTGGCATAGTTAAAGTGGCTAGTGATACATGTATTACATAAGGATGCAGTCGATGATATAGAGTACAGTATATACGTATGCATATGAGATGAATAATGTAGGGTAAGTAACATTATATAAGGTAGCATTGTTTAAAGTGGCTAGTGATATATTTACATAATTTCCCATCAATTCCCATTATTAAAGTGGCTGGAGTTGAGTCAGTGTCAGTGTCAGTGTGTTGGCAGCAGCCACTCAATGTTAATTTAGCCAAGTTTGTCATGTACGCTTCATCTAACCATTATAAAATATTTATCTGGGCACATTCTGTTTTTGATATTGCTACTATGCAAGTAACCATTTCACTGTACCTTTGAACCCTGTTTCCTGTGCATGTGACAAGTAAACTTAGATTTTATTTTATATAGTGTGTGTTTACCAGTGACTCAAATGTGAAGAACAAGATGACTAGAACTAGATAAAGTGTATTTTTACCTGGAGTTTTTCCTTATTGTAGGCTACTACTTTTACCACTTTTAGTTTTGAAATATTTGGTTGTTTACTAAACTACTCACTCTGTTTATCACATGGCCTCACATGTGAAACCTTAAAGAAATGGGTGGGGCTAAGGCTTAAGAGGGTGTGAACGATGCTGAATGGGTGTAGACAAAGAAGAGCTCTCCAGTAGGTTTACCCAAACATTCAAGGGCCATTTTCTCAAAAGTGGCGTTACAAGTTTATCAACTTTCAAAGCAGATTTAGTTTCCCATTGTTCCTCAACTGTAGTGTATGATATACAGTTTTGGAGCTCTGAGTCTCTCCGTTTATCCAATGTAAAAAATACATTTTCAAATTTTGCTTCCTAAGACCAAATTGAGGCAGTATATTATCACATATATTACCGACGGGCTTGATTCGGTTTTATGCAGCAACATTTGATTTTTCCATTGGATAAAAGTAGAGACTCAGAGGTACACAATGGTATATCATACATGAAAATGAAAATGACTGACAAAATTTGAAAAAGTATAATATCTGAAAATGACTCTTACCTGTATACATGGATGAACTGTGTCAAGTGTTGTACTGTAAACGTGAGTAACGACTCAGTGGTATCTTGAATTGATGTCTGCGTCCCAAATGGCCAAAAGGCGTCCCAGCCCTGGACTTTTTTCACATTTTGTTGTGTTACAAAGTGGGATTAAAATGGATTTAATTGTAATTTTTTGTCAATGACCTACATTAAATTCTTTAATGTTAAAGTGGAAGAAAAATTCTAACATTTGTAAAAAAATTATGAAAGATTAAACACTAATATATCTTGATTAAATAAGTATTCAACCCCCTGAGTCAATGCATCACCTTTGGCAGCGATTACAGATATGAATATTTCTGATATTTTAGAGCTTTTCGCACCTGGAATATACAATTATTCTTACAACAAATTCTTCAAGCTCTGTCAAGTTGGTTGTTGATCATTGCTAGACCGTATTTCAAGTCTTGCTATAGATTTTCAAGCCAATTTAAGTCAATTCTGTAACTAGGCCACTCAGGAACATTCAATATCGCCTTGGTAAACAATTCCAGTGTATATTTGGGCTTGTGTTTTAGGTTATTGTCTTGATGAAAGGGGAATTTGTCTCCCAGTGTCTGTTGGAAAGCAGATTGAACCAGGTTTTCCTCAAAGATTTTGCCTGTGCTTAGCTCTATTCCATTTCTTTCTTATTTTTAGCCTTTTTTTGTGGTACCTTTTCTCTTTTTTTGTGGTACTTTACCTTTTCTCCCCAATTTTGTGATATCCAATTGGTAGTTAGTCTTGACCCATCACTGAACTCTGTGGTGGTTAATTTCTGTATTATCAAATGAGGAGCGACAAACTTATCACACAAGTCAGAGTTATACTTAAACTAAATCTTTAATAGTGAGAGCTTAGCAATAGCGATAGCTTGTCGACGAATCACCGTCTCTTTGATTCGTTGAGAGCCACAACACAAAGTCTACTGAGATCTTTTATAGCAAAGATCCACCCCCTAGTCGACATAACAAACCACAGATGTTTTGAACGGGTCACAAGGTGAGACTTTTTAAATGAGAAAGGAGTATCCCGTGGCCAGATTATCTTTCAGTTTGGCTCCTAAAACGAGGTTCCAATCTCGTTCCTGGTCCTTCATAGCACAAAAACACCAACTGATCCAATGGCATAAATCAATTGTCAACTCCAGATACTCCCATCTCAAGTAAAAGCCCTTCTTGACCCCACTCCTGGACAAGCTCACTGAGGGGAGTAAAGCCTCTAGGTCATACACTATCCCAGGATAAGTGCAACATCAGAGATGACATACAATGGTTCCAGACACTACCACACACATCCCCCAATGCCAAAGGAGGGAGTGACTGGCGCACAGACATTGTGGAGAGAAGTAATTAGTTCCCCATTAATCACGCCATCCCTTCACATGGTTTAAGAATAGGTAAAGACACATTCACATATGAAGACAATGTTCCCTCCTGTCCTCTTCCCTTTTTGATATTCTGCATAGCACCAGGGACATGTGAAAGACAAGTCTGACCTCTCCCCTCTCTGGGCCCCAGGTGACTGAGCAAAAACTGAAGGAAGAAGTGCTTTTGCCAACACCAGAGTCGGAAGGGATACATTCGAATAACAAGTATATCACATAAGACATCATAATTATCTATGTTACCCAACTAATTCTGATTCTTCTGCCACAACTTCCGTACGGACTCGGGAGAGGTGAAAGTCAAGAGCCATGCGTCCTCCGAAACACGTCCCCACCAAGCCGCACTGCTCGCTTAACCTGGAAGCCAGACACACCAATGTGTCGGAGGAAACACCGTCCAGCTGGCGACCGAAGTCAGCGTACATGCACTCGGCCACCACAAGGAGTCACTAGAGTGCAATGGGACAAGGACATACTAGCCGGCCAAAGCCTCCAATAACCCAGAAATGCTGGGCCAATTGTGTGCCTCCTCATGGGTCTCCCGGTCGCGGCCGGCTGCAACACAGCCCGGGATCGAACCCGGATCTGTAGTGATGCCTCTAGCACTGCGATGTAGTGCCTTAGACCACTGCAACACTTGGGAGGCCCCTTTCTGTTTCTTTTAATTCTAAAAAACTTCCTAGTCCTTGCCGATGACAAGCATACCCATAACATGATGCAGCCACCACCATGCTTGAAAATATGAAGAGTGGTACTCACTCAGTGATGTGTTGTGTTGGATTTGCCCCAAACATACAGTAAAGCTTTGTATTTTGGACAAAAATGTTAATTTCTTTGCACCATTTTTTGCAGTTTTCACTCTGTCAGTTAGGTTACTATTCTGGAATAACTACAATGTTATTGATCCATCCTCAGGCTTATCCTATCACAGCCATTAAACTCTGTAACTGTTTTAAAGCCACCATGGGGAAATCCTTAAGTGGTTTCCTTCCTCTCCGGCAACTGAGTTAGGAAGGACGCCGGCATCTTTGTAGTGACTGGGTGTATTGATACACCATCCAAAGTGTAATTAGTAACTTCACCATGCTCAAAGGGATATTCAATGTCTGCTTCTTTTTTTTACCCATCTACCAATAGGTGTCTTTCTTTGTGAGCCATTGGAAAACCCCCCTGGTCTTTGTGGTTGCATCTCACTGCTCGACTGAGAGACCTTATGTGTTGGGTACAAAGATGAGGTAGTCATTCAAAAATGTTAAACACTGTTATTGCACGCAAATGGCGGTCAGTGCCATTTCAGATGAGGGAGGGACATTTTTTTTCATGAGCATGGCCTTATTGGATGACTGTCATTCATATTCCATTCACCCAGTTAAATGTAACAGTGATAGGTTTAGGCTACTACATGATACTAGAATTTTCCCTATTCCCATCTACAACCTAGCCTATGAATGAAAGTTTACAACGTAGGTGCACACAGGTCAAGAGACAAATTTGATGTGACAGAGAGTGACACATGGACAGACAGTGACATTCAATACCGCCTTGCACACTCTTGCATGCATCTAGCTGACATTGGGTCTAATCATTAGTCCAACAGTTGCAAATGAGAGTTTCTATTGGACAAATTCAGATATGTTTATCCCCATTTTGTTTCGTTTGCTTCTGTTTCAGAAACTTTGATTCAACCGAATCGGCGGACTGAATACACCCCTGATCACGCGTAAACACAGTTCACAGTTTCCTAGCACGTCAATGCACAACACATCAGCTGTATGTGACCAGGAAAAAAAACCTTTCCAAGCCAAACCGCTACGCACAGCCTAGATTATTGTCACCATATTAGCTAAACTAGCATCATAGTCAGCATAGCTAATAGAACTAACGCGTTAGTTAACCCGCTACAATTAGTGTACTGGCGGGCCCCTGTGGCAATAAATTAGTCAAACCAAAAGCTTACCTTGACTTGGAAGAGTTCCAGTGTTGTGTTGGATGGTCATAGCCAGCTAGCTAACATAGCATCACTCTGTTTGAACAAATGCAGCTAGCTAAACTAACGAGCTACATTTGCTAGCTAAGTAAGTGAAACTGAAAGTGAAAAAATTTACAACATCTATTTCTCTCTTGTTTCTCCTTCATTTAGGAAGAAACTAATTTGTTAAAAACTGTTCAACTATTTTCTTTCTCTCTCTTTGAGTCCACTACTCACCACATTTTATGCACTGAAGAGCCAGCTAGCTGTAGCTTATGCTTTCAGTTAATTCTCTGATCCTTTGATTGGGTGGACAGCATGTCAGTTCATGCTGCAAGAGCTCTGATATGTAGGAGGACGTCCTCTGGAAGTTGTCACAATTACTGTGTCAGTCTATGTAAAGGGGTGAGAACCATGAACTTCCTACGTTTGTATTGAAGTCAATGTACTCTGAGGAGGACGGAAGCTAGCTGTCCCCTGGCTACACCATGGCGCTACCCTACTGAGTGCTTTTAAGGCTACTGTAGACATTTGCAAGATAGTGTGCTATAATCAATTATTTGGTGACGTGGTTATATTTAGCATAGTTTTATCTGAAAAGGATAACTTTTTAAATGTTTTAAAATGTACATGTTTATGAAATTCACTGAGGAGGATGGTCCTCCCCTTCCTCCTCTGAGGAGCCTCCACTGAGTCCATTCAATTTAATATCTGATTTGTTAAGCAAGTTTTTACTCCTGAACGTTTTTAGACTTGCCATAACAAAGGGGTTGAATACTTATTGACTCAAGACATTACATCTTTTCATTTTTTGACATTATGCCAGTGACACAAAATCTGAATTGAATCCATTTAAAATTCAGGCTGTAACACAACACCATGTAGAAAATGTCCAAGGGGTGTGAATACTTTTTGAAGGCACTGTATAAGGAATAGGGTACCATTTGGGATGCAGGCAATGATTTTCACATCTAGCCAGGTCTCTCAAGAGGCTTTGAATTTAAAAAAAATATACACTGAACAAAAATATAACGCAACATGTAAAGTGTTGGTCCAGTGTTTCATGAGCTGAAATAAAAGATCCAAGAAATGTTCCATACGCACAAAAGGCATTTTCTCTAAAATGTTGTGCACAAATGTATTTACATCCCTGTTAGTAAACATTTGTCCTTTGCCAAGATAATCCATCCACTTTACAGGTGTGGCAAAACAAGAGGCTGATTAAACAGCATGACCATGATACAGGTGCACATTGTGTTAAGGACAATGCCAGGCCACTCTGACACACAACACAATGTCAAAGATGTTTTGTGGGAATATGCAATTGGCATGCTGACGGCAGGAATGTCCAACTGGCCTCGCAACCGCAGACCACGTGTATGGCGTCATGTTGGCAAGCGGTTTGCTGATGCCAACGTTGAAAACAGATTGCTCCATGGTGGCTGTGGGGTTATGGTATGGGCAGGCATAAGCAATGGACAACAAACACAATTGCATTTTATCTATTGCAATTTGAATGCACAGAGATACCGTGACAAGATCCTGAGGCCCATTGTCTTGCCATTCATCCGTCGCCATCATATCATGTTTCAGCATGATAATGCACGGCCCCATGACACAAGGATCTGTTCACAATTCCTGGAAGCTGATAATGTCTCAGTTCTACCACGGCTTGAATACGCACCAGACATGTCACCCATTGAGCATGTTTGGGAAGTCCTGTAAAAAAATCTTAGTCGAACCGAGAGTGGTCTGTTCTTTCAACCAATCGATTGGTCGAACTTTTAAAATGTATATTTTTCCATATATATACACACTCTTTGTTTGAATAAAATCAACTATATGTAGGCTACTGAGCTTGTCTGATGCTTTAAGCACTGTGATTAAAAATGAAGACATACAAATGACTAAAGACGGAGCCTAACAAGAAGACAAAAACCTGTTCCCGACCCGACCCCTCCCGCTGTTGCTGTCCTTCGCATATTCTGGCTTTATGCTCCTGAAGTTGCCGGTAATAGGCTAGACCAGCGGCCGGCAACCATTTCTGCTGACCTGTGTGCCAGTTATGATTTTCATATGCACATTTTCATGGAACAGTTTCATTTCATTTATAATAAAAAGTCTTCATGTCTCAAAATCAATGCCATGTGGTTCGTCAAAATTCTATATAAATGAAAATGATACAAATCTAAAAGTAGCTTCTATTGCCATTGCCTATATGTAAAAATAGCCTAAATAAAGCCAACAAATAAAAACATTGCAGCCCACAGGTAGAACATATCCTGATGAAAATAAATATCCTATAAATCACATTGGCTAAAGGAAAGGGGGATACCTAGTCAGTTGTACAACTGAATGCATTCAAATGAAATATGTTTTCTGCATTTAACCAAACCCCTCTGAATCAGAGAGGTGCTGGGGGCTGCCTTAATCAACATCCATGTCATTGGTGCCCGGGGAACAGTGGGTTAACTGCCTTGCTCAGGTGCAGAACAACAGATTTTTTCCTTATCAGTTTGGGAATTCAACCCAGCTACCATTTGGTTACTGCCCCAACACTTTTACCCGCCAGGCTACCTGCTACATGGCCTGTCTGCAAGGAACTTGAAACATTGTATCAACTATTAATTTGGTCAGGCCCAGAAGCTGGTGTGGACAAAATTGCAACATTGTGTAAAATATTCTGTTGGTTATTTGCGCAAGGGATATGAGGTCATCAGGTAGGCCTATTTTATGACATTATAAACCTGATCAGAGCATGACATTTTTTCCCCTCTCATGCTGAGTTGTTATCGAAAGGGAGACAGCAGGAAATATTTTTTAAATAGGCTACGTTGAGGAACTTGTTGTTCCTCAACATTGTTTTTACATCCATTGAGAATAACAGACTTTGTTTACTTACTGTTTGAGGTGAAGAAAACATTACTTTGAGAAGCTGGTGATGGTGAGTTAAGACAATCAGAAATAGTATCAGATCTCCTTTCATAAGCCTACATATGCGTGCAGGCCAGGTAGTCTAGGCCTACTTCTATGCGTAATCAGGTGCGTGTCCTTACTCAATATTGACTAGAGCGCTCCATCATTAACTGTCACGTCCTGACCTTAGTTCCTTTTTATGTCTCTATTTTGGTTTGGTCAGGGCATGAGTTGGGGTGGGCATTCTATGTTTTTTCATTCTATGTTTTGTTCTGTGTGTTGTATTTCTATGTGTTTGGCCTGGCATGGTTCCCAATCAGAGGCAGCTGTCTATCGTTGTCTCTGATTGAGAACCATACTTAGGTAGCCTGTTCCCACCTGTGTTTGTGGGTAGTTATTTTCTGTTTTGTGTATTGCACCTTGCAGAACTGTTCGTTTGTTGTTTTTGTTCAAGTGTTTGTCTTTATTAAACGTATTATGAATACTTACCACACTGCACCTTGGTCCTCTTCTCCTTCTCCCGAAGACATTCGTTACATTAAGCAAAACCCTTTTCCTCAAATGTAGACTATGGTTGTGCGCTCTGCAACCAATGTTTCCATTCCTACAATGACAACAATAAGACTGTAATACTAATATATTGAATGCATTAACAGAAATTAGCGTAACCAAATAAACATTGTAAATTAGAACTCATGTCGAGCTGCATGAGGCAAATTGTGGTCACACTAGATACTGACTGGTTTTCTGATCCACTCCCCTATTTTTTTGTGACCAACAGATGCATTTCTGTATTCCCAGTCATCTGAAATCCATAGATTAGGGTCTAATTAATTCATTTCAATAAACTGATTTCCTGATATGAACTGTAACTCAGTGAAATTGTTGCATGATGCCTTCATATTTTTGTTCAGTATATATTGTATTCATTTGCTTTATATACTGTATATATTTGTATTAGAGGTTGACCGATTAATCGGAATGGCCGATTTAATTAGGGCCGATTTCAAGTTTTCATAACAATCGGAAATCGGTATTTTTGGACACCGATTTGGCTGTTTCTTTTTACACCTTTATTTAATCTTTATTTAACTAGGCAAGTCAGTTAAGAACACATTCTTCTTTTCAATGATGGCCTAGGAACGGTGGGTTAACGTTTTATGGCTGCAGGGGCAGTATTGAGTAGCTTGGATGAAAAGGTTCCCATATCAAACGGCCTTCTCCTCAGTCACAGTTGCTAATATTTGCATATTAGTATTACTACTGGATAGAAAACACTCTGAAGTTTCTAAAACTGTTTGAATGATGTCTGTGAGTATAACAGAACTCATATTGGCAGGCAAAATCCTGAGTTGAAGTTTGAGTTGAGTTTTGTGATCCCACTTGCGTTCCATTGCTCACGAAGACAAGAAGGAATACTCCGGTTGGAACTTTATTGAAGCTATATGTTAAAAACATCCTAATGATTGAATCTGTACTTAGTTTGAAATGTTTCTTCGAACGGTAATATCACTTTTTGAAGTATTTGTCCAATATAACTCTGACCAGAATTAGCGTTTGGATATGTATACCAAACGCTCTAACAAAAGAAGGTATTTGGACATAAATAACGGACATTTTCGAACAAAACAAACATTTATTGTGGACCTGGGATTCCTGGAGTGCTTTCTGATGTAGATCATCAAAGGTAAGGGAATATCTATCATGTAATGAATTGTTTATGTTGACGCCATCTTTGCGGCTGTGGTGTTTTTAAATTGAGCGCCGTCTCAGATTATTGCATGCATTTCTTTTTCCGGAAAGTTTACAAAAAATCTGACACAGCGGTTGCATTAAGGAGAGTTATATCTATAATTCCATGTGCATAACTTGTATTATCATCTACATTTATGATGAGTATTTCTGTTGAATGATGTGGCTATGCAAAATCACTTGATGTTTTTGGAACTAGTGAATCTAACGAGCCAATGTAAACTCAGATTTTTTTAATATAAATATGAACTTTATCAAACAAAACATGCATGTCTTGTGTAACATGAAGTCCTATGAGTGTCATCTGATGAAGATAATTCAAGGTTAGTGATTAATTGTATCTTTATTTCTGTTTTTTGTGAAGGGTATATTTTGAGAGAGAGGTAATTTACATATCTTTATCTACCACATGATACAAACCAACATCACAATACCCACTCCTATAACTGTATATCCAAAACATCTTCCCCAGCTATACAGACAGCACCCCCAACACACCACATATCCTCAAACATCTCTACACATTTTATAGAACACAAACTCAACCCTGAGGCTCGCAGACACCATCCCATTAAACAATGGTAAAGAGTCTGTTATCCCCCCACCTTTGACCCTGTTCCCCCTTGTTAGCCAAATAGCTAACTTTGCCTGAGCAAACAAAGTTCAACAAAACACATTTGGCTTTCTCCTTACTCAAATACCTGTATCCCATTATGAACATCCCAACAGTAAAAACCACCCCCAACCTCTCACACAGACATTCCAACAGAGACATTAAAGGCATTAACCTGGTGCACACAGAAAACACATGAATCACAGTTTATTTCATTTGACAGAAAAGACACCCCTGTCCGATTCCCGGTTCAACCCGTGCCAACCAGCTGTTAGTGGCCAGGGCTCCATGACGGTCCCCTGACCTCTTTGGTACTGGGGATTTGTAGAGCCACCTCCACCTAAAACCCACCATACTCTCCGCCCCACATACCCCCTGCCACTGATGTGCCTTCACTCCTGTTAGGCTCCTAATGTTCCTAACCTTAATGCAGAGGTTGTAGAGGGCTTTACCTCCCACATCCTCAAACTCCCCCAAGCTCGGAGTGTTAAAATCCTCCAGACCCCCTTGCCAGTCTCCAGTCTCTGCCGTCACCTGCAGTGGTGGTAACATTGGTGGCCCCTCTCCCTTTGGCCGCTCAAACATCCCCCTTACCGGCTCAGACAGTGCCTCCTGGACCTCCTCCAGGAATCTCTCCAGTAGCCTAAGAGACGTTATTCCTGTTTGTTGTGCCAAGACTTCCGGGGTTTTCCACCCCTCCTCTCCCAGCAGTCTCAGGTCACCCAGCCTTTGTAAACCCCCTGCCATCAGTTGCCTCTGCAGGGTGGCCGACTGAACCGATCTCAAAGGGATGGCTGGGTTGTGGAAGATAGGCTCCTCCCACACCCATAGCCCAGGCTCCACACCCCCTTCTCGTATGGGCCTTAGCAGCTGCCAGGCCCTCAGCATTGCAGAGTAAAATCCCCCCCATGCCCCACATAACAGAGCTTTGCTCTTGCCCCAGTTTACTTTAGCTGATGAAGCTCCCTCGTACACCTTCAGACTGGTCTCTAGTGCATGCATATCCTGATCATCCCTGACCATCACAGAAACATCATATGCATATGCTGACACTGCTATGCCTGTCACCACATCCATTCCTGTCCAGCACACTCCCTGTAGTCTCCTGCGTAGCAGTCCTAAAAATGGCTAATGTGTATAACTGCCCAGATAGAGGGCATCCTTGTCTAATGCCCCGTCTCACCCAGACTGGCCTACTGAGCCCACCTTGACCATACATGACGCCCCAGCATACAACAGCTTCACACATGTCAAAAAACTCTTCCCAAACATAGACATCACATTAAACAGATACTCATGGTCCACTCTATCAAAAGCCTTATCTTGATTTACAGAGACCAGTCCAAAGTTCACATTAGAACCTCTCGACAAGTCCAACATGTCCCTAATTAACAACAAGTTGTCTGTGATTGAGCTTCCTGGTACACAATATGTTTGGTCCTTTTGTACGATCGAGTCCAGATGGGTCTTCAGTCTGTTAGAGAGGACTTTGGCAAATATCTTGTAGCCCGCACAGAGTAATGCCACAGGCCTCCAGTTCTTAAGTTCACACAAGTTTTTTGGGCAGGAGAGTCAGAGCCGCCCGACGGCAGCTCATCGGCAACTCTCCTACCTCGACGCATTCACGCAACACGCAAAATAAATCCTGTCCAATTATTCCCCAGAATTTTTTTGAAAACTCCACTGGGAGTCCATCCACCCCCGGTGCACGACCGGGGGACATCTGGGTTACGGCCTCTGCCAGTTCATGGGACAACAGAGGAATGCACATTTCGTCCCTCTGTGCCAGAGCGAGCTTGGGGAGTCCTGCGAACAAGATTTGAGCACACATTTGATCACACACGTCTGCCCTATACAATTCAGTATAAAACTCCAGTCCGCTCCCGCATCTCACCCATCACAGAGGTCACCTGCCCATCAGACAGCCATAGACAATGCATACCTTTGGCTTCACCGCTCTGTCTTTCCAAACCAAAGAAGAAGGAGCTGGGAGCATCCATCTCCTTGAGCATGGAGAACCTAGCTCTTACAAGTGCTCCCTTTGCTTTAACCTGGAAAAAACTGCCCAGGTACCTACGTAATTCGGCTAAATTAGCCTGGAGGCCTACATTGCCTTGCCCCACCATCTCTACCTCTATCTCACTAATACAATGCTCTAGTTCCCCCAATACTCTCCTAGCCTCTGAGGATGAGAGAACTGTGTACTGTTGACAGAAAAGCCGCATTTGGACATTCCCCACATCCCACCATTGACTCAGAGACTCATACTTCTCTCTTTGCTGCCCCCACCTTTCCCAAAAGGTCTGGAAAACTTTACATTGAACTTCCAATAAGATGCCTGCCGGGGCCCTGGTGAAATAGACAGCCGAGCCATGGTTATGTGATGATCCGAAAACCCCACTGGGAGAATGGTAGCGCCCAGCAGCCTATTGCTCCGATTCCTAGACATGTAAAACCGATCAAGTCGGGCTGCAATCACCCTAGCCCCAATCACCCTAGCCCCAAAAACCTTCACCCATGTATACTGTCTTGTGTTTGGATGTTTAGTTCTCCAAACATCCACTAGGTCGAACTGATTAATGATGTCCCTTAACACTCCCACTGACACTGAATGAGGCTCTTCCCCATTTTTGTCTTTTGTAAAAATCCATTGTACAGTTCCAGTCCCCTCCGACCACCAGCGTCTCCTCAGAGGCTACCTGTTTAAGACTCCCAAATAGAACCCCTCTTTCTATCCCTGTTTCAGGCGCATGCACATTTATAAAGACAAAACCCATGTTGTTAATTTCTGCTTTAACAACAAGCAGCCTACCTTTACACACCTCCTCCTTTGAGGAGCAAAGTTTTACAGACAGCCCCGGTGCAAATAGGACTGCCACCCCTGCACTAAGATTTGTCCCATGGCTCAACACACTTGCCCCTTTCCACCAGAGCCCCCAATCGACTTCATTCAACACATCACTATGCGTCTCCTGCAGAAACAACACCTGTACTTTTTTTTGTTTTACATATTCACCCAACACACTCCTCTTTCCCGCATCTCTGGCGCCATTTATATTGAGCGAGCCTACCCGAAGAGTCTCCATAAGAAGTGGGAGAAAAGCCAGCAGAGAAAGAGACCAATAGCAAAGCTCAAAAAGCCCCAGTGTCAGAAAGGAAATATACATCTAAACAGTGTCTGAAGGTAGACCCTTACGCACTGTTGTGACCCACTTTCTCAACCTAAACCGTTTCCTGGGTGAGAGGACACCATGTCCCTCATTTTTCATAGCATGTTGTACTGATCTTACAGACTTTCTAGGATCAGATGAACTTTTTCCCCCTTAGTCTCATTCAGGAACCTTATCAATGCTCTCAATGTGTACTTAGACCCCTCTGCTTGACTGGCTGTCAGCTCTGGGTCCATTGAAGAGGAGTCTGAAAAAAATAACTCCTCTTCCTCAGACTCACTTTCCTCCTCATCTCTATCTCCCACCCTGACCACCTGCCCTTCCTCTCTGGTCAGGGCATCACCCACAGCAACAGGCAAAATTTCCATGGTGCCTTTGTCCACATCCTTTTCCGCTTGACACCCTCCTCTTCCCTCCAATCTCTTACACTTCCCCACTATACTCTCCTCATCCACTAGAATAACTTGACTAGACCAAGCATCATCTACACAACTCTCCATAATATGACTAGGCCCAGAATCATCTACACCACCCTCCCTAGCATAACTAGGCCCAGCCTCAGCTACCCCACCATCTCTAGCCTGACTAGACCCAGACTCAGCTACCCCACCATCTCTAGCCTGACTAGACCCAGCCTCCACTACACCACCATTCATAGCCTGACTATACCCAGCCTCTGCTACCCCACAAGTTCATCCAAATAGCCTGACTATCTGTGGCCCAGCCTCACTTTAAAATGCACATTTAGTTGTTGCTCACAGAAATATAAACCTTCCTTGAAACAACAATCCATGACTAGGCCCAGTTTCTGCTGTCTGCATCTCCTTACCCCCTGCACTTTGACCTTGATTTCCCCCACTAGCGCTTGTACCCTCACCTTGTCTACGGGCTTTATGTGGGAAACGCAAAGTTCTTATGACCCAAATCCCCACACTCAAAACACCGTAGACTATCTGTGCTGGCAAGCCCTGCATAGAGCCCCTCCCTGTGCCTCACTTTAAAATGCACATTTAGTTGTTGCTCATTGTTGTTCAGAAATATAAACACTTGCCTCCAGAACGAAACAACGTGCTTAACGGCATCTGCCTGAAAGCCTGCTGACGGTACACGAAAACATCTAGCAAACTTAACAAAATGACTCGGCTCTTTCCTGATTTGGTCATCCGTAAGAAACGGAGGCAAATTTGCAACAACCACTCTTGTCAAAGGGGTAGAGAGAGGTGAAATTGACACCAACACATCCCTTACAAATATTCCGCCTGCAATTAGCCTGCCAACCAAATTAGCCCTTTTCATGAACACAACCACAGCTTTGTTCATTCTAGAAGCAGAATGTATAAATTCAGCTCCTACCTGTTCACCGACCGCGAGCCTCCTCCACCTTAACTCCATTCTCAGGAACACACCTGAATCCATGTTGTATCGACAGCGTCTCCTCCGCGCTAGGCTGAGAAGCCATCACGCACACCACACCTTCCAAACCCCAGGAAAGTTACTCTGTCCTCTTCCACCCTAACTTTGAAAAAACTGTGGATACCGCTAAAACAAATAGAGAGATAGAGAGAGAGAATGATTTTCAGGTTTTGCCATAGATTTTCAAGCAGATTTAAGTCAAACCTGTAACTACTCCACTCAGGTACATTCACTGTCTTCTTGGTAAGCAACTCCAGTGACCATTTGGCCCTGTGGTTTAGATTATTGTCCTGCTGAAAGGTAATTTGTCTCCCAGTGTCTGGTGTAAAGCAGACTGAACTTTGTTTTTCTGTAGGATTTTGCCTGTTCTTAGCTCCATTCCATTTATTTTTTTTATCCTGAAAAACTCCCAATAGATCCATTCTTTGCGAAGCATTGGAAAACCTCCCTGGTCTTTGTGGTTGAATCTGTGTTTGAAATTCAATGCTCGATACAGATCATTCAACATATTGGGTACAGAGATTTGGTAGTCATGTTAAACACTGTTATTGCAAACAGAGTGAGTCCATGCAACTTATGATGTGACGCGTTAAGCACATTTTTACTCCTGAACTTATATAGGCTTGCCATAACAAAGGGGTAAAATACTTGTTAACTAAAGACATTTCAGCTTTTCATTTTTTATTAATTTGTGAAAACATAATTCCGCTTCGACATTATGAGGTTTTGTTTATAGGCCAGTGACAAGAAATACTTCCCGAAGGCACTGTAACTTTTATAAAACAACAGAGGGATTTGTTCATTAGAATTTCATACTAATTGTATTATTAAAGTGGACCATGAATTGTATCGGGGTTTATTGATCCCCTCGCCTCTCTCTGGAAGTCCCCCTCTGAGTTTCATCAGCAACATGTAACAACGGAGGACCCTCTGAGCGAGTTGGTAGGGGCGAGGGTGTGGTTTGGGAGTAATCGCCAGTTAGTTATGAGTTGAGGGCATGACAGGCTGAAGGGTAGGAGGACCTCACTACACTAGGGTCTGTGTTTTTACCACACACAAACTCATAAAGAAATTTGTCTCATTCGTTTTTGAAGAATTTGTCTAATTAATGTACTGGCTGAGCATACTAATCACTCCCGAATGACAAAAATATGCATAAAGGGCATATTTTAAATAATTATAAATGTATTCCCTGTAAGCCTTCTTGAGGTTTAGTTAGGCCTAAGTTTGTGCACAGAGAGTGAGAAATGTGCATGATTATAATATTGCACTTTACTGTACATTACCTTAATATCATGAAGCTGAATGTTTATGGGTAGGCTACATTGTGTGCATCTTTTTATCTGTATCTAAAGAGCCATACTTTTTGAAATCCTTCTTTCTTTTGGGTGGAAGGTAGCCTAGGGTTAGAGCGTTGGGCCGGTTACCAAAAGGTTGCTGGATCGAGTCCCCGAGCTGACAAGGTAAAAATCTGACGTTCTACCCACTGTTCCCCGGTAGGCCTTCATTATGAATAAGATTTTCTTCTTAACTGACTTGCCTAGTTAAATAAAGGTTAAATAAATTTAATGTGCAGTATACAGTCTGACAGACAAATTATATGATATTACATTTAGCAGACACTTTTGTTCAAAGCAACTCATGTGCATATATTTTTCTATGGGTGGCCCCAGCGGGATTCAAACCCACGACCCTAGCATTGCAAGTGCCATGCTCTACTTACTAAGCCGCACAGGACCAAAGTATTCAATAGATTTACCAACTTTGAGAAGGTACTCTGCATTACTTGATCCTTGACGATCAGGTATCCGCAATAGCTCTGATTGGTCTGTTTAAGGTACCATGCAGTTTGCTGTGTGTCCTGGTGATAATGCAACAGTGTGGGGCACACGTTGGGCCAGGTGAGGACGGGGTGTCGCTGGGTGTCAGCCGATACCCTGTCCCGTGGCCCTTGTGATGGCCTGACACACACACACACACTGGCCACAAACACAACAGGCACGGGCAGATTATGTTCTTCAGACGTCTTCATGATCAGACGTGTGTGTGAGTGGCGTACAGGAGCATTGTTTTCCTTTGTGTATGGCCCCTACCTACTCCACCATCCCTACCCACCATTTCCTCACTGTCCTCTCCCCTCTCCTCCTGGGCAGAGGATCAGTAACTAGGCTGCATCCACCACCCTGCTGCTTCTAGTCCTGGCCCTAGCCAGCCTCAGCCAGATGGGGCCCATTTGTATTTATGAAGGAACATCCTTCACTAAATGGATATTTGATCTGAGGCTGAAGCGTCTCTTCTTTGCTTCTTCACCGGCCGAGCACCCTCTGAGCGAGTTGGTAGGGGCATGTGAAGAAGTTCCTTTGTCCCCATCGAAGACGTTTCACATGCAGTGGAAGTGTTCACAGGTTGTCATGGTGTTTGGGAATAAACATTAGAGTCATGGTGTCTGAAAACAAAAAGCTGAAGTCTAGGTTGTTTGTCAAACACCAGGTTGCTTTAGTATAAATGTTCTCCTGAAGAGTTTCTTATTTCAGGGACATGTTTTTTCCCCAATGAATCAGTTCTCACAGAGTGACTTAAATCACAGCCTTGTGATTTTCATGACACAAACATATGTTTTAAATGTATCTTCTCACACAGATGTGGAGTGTGTGTGTGTTTGCGTGTGTGGGGGGCACAAGTGCGGGGGGATAATGTGCTTACCTGGGGGTTACACCTCTATTTTAAGTAGTTGTTAATTGTGTTCATTGTGGCAGGAAATGCAATGTGTAATTAGGGAGAGTGCAGTCTTTGATTAAGCACTCATCTTTTAATCCACGTTGCCCTGATCTGGTAGATTAACCCCTCTGCCGGGTAATTACGTGTGCATGCGCGTGTGCGTGCACAGAGCAGATCACAACATTGGTTAGAAAATGCTACTTTCTTACTCTGCTCTGGCAATTCTTGCTGTATGTCTCATGGTTTATGCCCAGTGAGGGGTATCAGCTTTTAGTTTAGTAGAAAACATGGATTTATACACCTAATAAAAGCCTAACTCTAACCCCATTTAAGAACACAAGATCATTAACTCTGGTACAGAATTAAGTGGTGTGGGGAAGTTAATCTCTCCCCATATCAAATTGGAGTCACTGTAGTGTACTGTTACACTCAAACACAGACTTATTTACAACATGGTGCACATCATTTACACTGAACCACACAGTAACCCCCGAAATAAAAATACAAAAAAAATCATGAAGTTACTCAATGTAGTAATATGGACAATTAAGCTAAAGTTGAAGTCGGAAGTTTACATACACCTTAGCCAAATACATTTAAATTCAGTTTTTCACAATTCCTGACATTTAATCCTCGTAAAAATTCCCTGTTTTAGGTCAGTTAGGATCACCACTTTATTTTAAGAATGTGAAATGTCAGAATAATAGTAGAGTGATCAATTTCAACCTTTTATTTCTTTCATGACATTCCCAGTGGGTAAAAGTTTACATACAGTCAATTGGTATTTGGTAGCATTATCTTTAAATTGTTTAACTTGGGTCAAACGTTTCAGGTATCCTTCCATAAGCTTCCCACAATAAGTTGGATGAATTTTGGCCCATTTCTCCTGACTGAGCTGGTGTAACTGATTCAGGTTTGTAGGCCTCCTTGCTTGCACACGCTTTTTCAGTTCTGCACACACATGTTCTATTGGATTGAGGTCAGGGCTTTGTGATGGTTCGTCCAATTCCTTGACTTTGTTGTCCTTAAGCCATTTTGCCACAACTTCAGAAGTATGCTTGGGGTCATTGTCCATTTGGAAGACCCATTTGTGACTAAGCTTTAACTTCCTGACTGATATCTTGAGGTGTTGCTTCAATATATCCACATAATTTATCTGCCTCATGATGCCATCTATTTTGTGAAGTGCACCAGTCCCTCCTGCAGCAAAGGACCCCCACAACATGATGCTGCTACCCCCGTGCTTCACGGTTGGGATGGTGTTCTTCAGCTTGCAAGCTTCCCCCTTTTTCCTCCAAACATAACGATGGTCATTATGGCCAAACAGTTATATTTTTGTTTCATCCAGACCAGAGGACATTTCTCCAAAAAGTATGATCTTTGTCCCCATGTGCAGTTGCAAACCGTAGTCTGGATTTTTTTACGGCGGGTCATGGAGCAGTGACTTCTTCCTTGCTGAGCGGCCTTTCAGGTTATGTCGATATAGAACTCATTTTACTGTGAATATAGATACTTCTGTACCTGTTTCCTCCAGCATCTTCAGAAGGTCCTTTGCTGTTGTCCTGGAATGGATTTGCACTTTGCACACCAAAGTATGTTCATCTCTAGGAGATAGAATGCGTCTCCTTCCTCAACAGTATGACTGCTGCGTGGTCCCATGGTGTTTATACTTGCATACTATTGTTTGTACAGATGAACGTGATCCCTTAAGGTGTTTGGAAATTGCTCCCAAGGATGACCCAAACTTGTGGAGGCCTACAATTTTTTCTTCTGTGGTCTTGGCTGATATCTTTTGATTTTCCCAGGATGTCAAGCAAAGAGGCACTGAGTTTGATGGTAGGCCAGGTAATACATCCACAGGTACACCTCCAATTGACAAAAATGATGTCAATTAGCCTATCAGAAGCTTCTAAAGCCATGACATAATTTTCTGGAATTTTCCAAGCTGTTTAAACGCACAGTCAACTTAGCGTATGTAAACTTCTGACCCACTGGAATTGTGATACATTGAATTATAAGTGAAATAATATTTCTGTAAACAATTGTTGGAAAAATTACTTGTGTCATGCACAAAGTAGATTTCCAAACCGACTTGCCAAAACAATAGTTTTAACAAGACATTTGTGGAGTGGTTGAAAAACGAGTTTTAATGACTCCAACCTAAGTGTATGTAAACTTCACACTTCAACTGTATGTTCATGGATCATTTGCACAGTATTTATGATATTAAGACAACAATATCAAAACTCTCAAAACTTCCATATGAAAAGCTGAGAAAAGTAATGTATGTAATTAAAAATCAAATAGCAAATCCCAAAGAGAATATAAAGGAGAATGTACATGAACAAAAATGGTTACATAATCCTGTATACAGTAAAAGATTAATCAACATGTATAATGATCACTTCAAGGAAAGTAGTCAAATGGAAAACATCACAGCTAGGTCAGTACGATACACTTGTGCTGCAGATGCTTTTGTTGAGGTTGTTTTTCTTGTACCAGGTGTACAGTGGTTTGTCCTTTAAAATTTCCAGCGTACTGCAGCACAGCTTTGCGTGGTGCTGCAGAATTTTATGGCACGTGCCATCAACTGGTACCATTCATGCTAGTTAGTGCTAGTTTGACCACCAGAGGGCATCTTTGAGAAGCATTTGATAGCCTTCAATAGTGGCTGTACTAGAGAATTTAAAAACTTTTTTGGTAAGAACATAGTATAGTAGGCCATCAAGATGTTTTGACTAGAGATATTGACAATACTACAAAGCAACAAATACATTGATCATATTAGCAAGGTTTTTACCTGTGGACGTGATGCAGGGTGGAAGTGCAACTAAAATGTAGTTTAAATAACCATCTACATTTTGAATGTCTTCGAGTTATTTTATGAACAAAATCAAAGTTGTTGATGAAGAAACACTGTACCTCTGTTTTGAGTTTGAAATGTAACATTTCAGAGTAATTAAGCATTGAATACATTGCAGGTAGATTGTTGTTCACACATACAGTAACCCGGCTATAACAAGTCTATTGTCCTGATAATCTGGCTACAAGTGTTTGAAAGCCTGTTTACAAAATGACACCAGCTGTCCATCACTAACGTAAATAAAATCACAGCATCTTGGTTACATTCTTTATTGTAACCACAATGTCACAAATCATTTGTATCTACCTTTCCAACTACTTTCAGAATTTGGGATTAATTTGATTAATATTATGGTGTTTATATTCCAAGAAAAATGAAAACACATGGGTTTCTGTTAGGCTGGAATGGAAATTATGGAGCTGTACAACGTGATGGTCGGGAGTAGGCTACAGTACTGGGCTATTTAGCTAAATAATCCCCATGTCATACGCAGGAGACCATGGTTCATTTCCCCAATGGGGAGGAAGGAGTAGGCTGTCCTTGTGAATAAGAATTTGTTCTTAACTGACTTGCCTAGGTAACTTCTCTAGGATAGGGGGCAGCATTTGGAAATTTGGATGAAAAGCATGCCCAAATTCAACTGCCTGCTACTCATCACCAGAAGATAAGATATGCATATTATTAGTAGATTTGGATAGAAAACTCTGAATTTTCTAAAACTGTTTGAATCATGTCTGTGAGTATAACATAACTTATTTAGCAGGTGAAACCCCGAGGACAAACCATTCAGATTTTTTGAGGTCACCCTCTTTTCAATGGTATTTCATTGGGAATACAGATTTCTAAAGGACCTTCTTGCATTTCCTACCGCTTCCACTGGATGTCAACAGTCTTTAGAAATTGGTTGAGGTTTTTCCTTTGTGTGATGAAGATGTACGGCCATCCAGAACGAGGGTAACTTGAAGTGTACTGTTAGAGGCGCGTGACCAGAAAGCTGGCTACAGTTTTTTTTCCTCCTGTATTGAACACAGATCAGCCCGTCTTCAATTCGATCAATTATTTACATTAACAATACCTAAAGTTGTATTACAAAAGTAGGTTGAAATGTTTTGGCAAAGTTTACAGGTAACTTTTGAGATATTTTGTAATCACGTTGCGCAAGTTGGAACCAGTTTTTTTTGGATCAAACACGCCAAATAAATGGACATTTTGGATATATATCGCCGGAATTAATCGGAACAAAATGACCATTTGTGATGTTTATGGGACATATTGGAGTGTCAAAAGAAGCTCGTCAAAGGTAAGTCATGAATTATATTTGTATTTCTGCGTTTTGTGTCACACCTGCAGGGTTGAAATATGCCTCTCTCTTTTTGTTTACTATGGTGCTATCCTCAGATAATTGCATCGTTTGCTTTCGCCAAAAAGCCTTTTTGAAATCTGACATGTTGGATGGATTCACAACAAGTGTAGCTTTAATTTGCTCTCTTGCATGTGTGATTTCATGAAAGTTAGATTTTTATAGTATTTTTTTTAAATTTGACGCTCTGCATTTTCACTTGCTTTTGGCCAGGTGGGATGCTAGCGTCCCACATATCCTAGAGAGGTTAAATAAAGGTTACAGTAAGACCATTACATTTTTACACCATAATTTTAGTCTAACCAATACCCAAACGGCTAATGCTTCAAATCCTATTGTTTCTAACTTCAATATGCTCTTTAAATAAATAAGACCTACAACACTTTTAACACCACATTACGTAACACTAGTAAGAGTCATGTCGCCTATGGTAGGCCGACAGTATATCAAAAAATATGATGTGACTCTCTGCCAATAATTACATATAGAAGATTGGAGGATTCTAAATTAAAACCAAAAGCCGCCTCTAGGTCTCCCGTTGGCATCTGTAGTAGCAACACATTTTGCATTGCAATGCGGTGATTTAGACAGCTACGCCACTGGGGAGGCCCCATCCTCAAAGTTATAAAATACAGAGAGGTGCTGGTAAAGGTATATTGTCCTGCTAATAGCCCATAATGTACATCATGTCCAGGTCAGGATAACCAAAACATTTATTTATTATTATATTATAAGTATGTAGTACTCTACTATGGGTATTTGGGCACAGCCATTGTCCTTTCTGTACCAGATGAAGGTAGGATTATCACTCAGAGTGCAGGTGGTGCTGTATGCCAATGTCACACTCTGTTTCTCCGTCACTGTGGCTGCAGTGGCCATGTTCACCTACAGGTCTGTGACAGACAGAGTTGATCCATGGAGGCTATAACCCCATTCTAAACTGGATCTTGTACTCCGCTTAGTCCTCCTTTCCCAGGTCAGTGATTCTCAGGGTGGAATTTTTGTTGTGGTCCCATAGTACTCCACATGACCCTCATACTGTGGCTTCAAAGTCAGATTTTGAGTCACACCGGACTCCCATTGATTAACCTGTTAAACTCTGAGCAAGTTTGGGGGGGTACCCCCTTCAAGAAAATAGAAAGTGACATATAATGGTTCCTCCTTTAAAAGTTGTGTCATACTGCGGCACACGTTGCGGGCTGCTGCAGCATTCTGTGGCACATTATCTATTTGTCAGCCATTTTTTCTGTTAATGCAAGTTATTGCTAGTTTGACCACCAGAGGGCATCTTTGAGAAGCATTTGACAGTCTTCCATTTTGCAGGCACGCAATAGACCAGGGTTCAATTCCCTGATGGGGAAGAAGGAGTTCAGTGGTCCCTCCTTTAAAAGTTGTCATACAGCGGCACACCCTGAGTGCTGCTGCAGCATTCTGCGGCATGTCTTTTAATTCTCAGCCATTTCTTCTGTTACTGCAAGTTATTGCTAGTTTGACCACCAGAGGGCATCTTATAGATGCATTTGATAGTATTCTGTATTGGCATTACCTGAGAATTTAAAACCTTTTTTTGTAATAACATAGTATAAGGGATTTATTTTAAGAAATTTTGTTTAATTATTTTGATTAATATTATGGTGTTTCCATTCAGAGAAACAAAAACGAAACCCTAAGGGTTTCCGTTAGGATGGGATGGAAAATATGGCGCTGTACAACGTGATTCTCGGGAGTAGGCTTCAGGATTGGAGGATTCTAAATTGTTTGCCTTCATTAGACATCTTTGTTCCAATATTTCTGTAAATCAGTGATATTTATTCCCATGATAATTCGTTATGGATCCATGACTAAATCAACATCTGCATTTTTCACCCTGCCAGCTCCTTTTAGTTCTATTAAGCACCATGGCACCAACTCACCTTCGAATGTTCTATTCCCAGCTTATTGTTCAATGCCACAATTCCTGCTTCGCTATTGTTGGCAATGAGACCTGCTCACGTTGTTTTATAGTTAAAATGTAAACAACAAAAATAATATTGGAACTCTGTGGTCTTCCCATTTTTGCCTATGGGAGAAATATAGGCATGTCTGTCTATTTCACCAAATATCTTGCAATGTGTATATTTAGATTTTTTTCAAGTTGGACGCCATTTTAATCATGAGAATCTCTTCTTTCTAATTATGTAAGAGTGGGCAGCTAGCTCCGTTGTTGTAAAATGATGTTCAGCTCTGTTTTTGTTGTATTCCCAAACTCACAATGTATCCCTTTTTCTGCACACCAGTCAGTGAAGCAGGTAAGTACACACTTAGATTGTTTCACAATGTTCTTTTCGTTTCAGTATCTCTCAAATTCATCTTAACGCTTCTATTCTACATCGGCATGTCAAACTATTGTTGATGTATCCATTTTATCGAGGTGAAAAGGCTCAATGATATCCAGGTGAAAAGTCAGAGTCAGAGTCATGGTATACGGTCTCACATACACATGGCTAAATTATGTTTTAGCGATTCAGCATCCAGTATCGTACGCACACGCAAGCACAGTAGCGCACACACACTCCGAGTCAGTAGAGGCTGCTGAGGGGAGGTCAGCTCATAATAATGTCTGGAACGGAGCAAAAGGAATGGTACCAACCATGTATTTGATGTATTTCATACCATTCCACTTATTCCAATCCAGCCATTACCACTAACCCGTCCTCCCCAATTAAGGTGCCACCAACCTCCTGTGCGACATGTGCACATGGTTTTGAATGGGAGTATGAGTCTATTACCTGTTATTTTATGTATTATTTAAAGATGCAAAATGAAACTTAAGAACGGGAAGCATAGAAATAGTGCACATAGAACACATCTATCACTTCTTGGACTTGCTTTCAATGAGAATGACATATCCATAACTCACATTTCTATATGAATTTTGTCAGCTCGCCCCAAAAAGTACATATTGCAGCTTTAATGTGTATTTAGAGTACACACATGAGGTAAAATAATTCAAATAAACAAAACACCAACAACCATGAAGTGTAACAAGATCTCATAGTTTTGACGTATTATGGATGAACGTCTATTTCTTATGCATTCATTCTGCGTGGTTACAGGGTTAAAACGGAAACAACTCAAAAGGTTAAGTTAGATGTTAATTCAGAGTGGTTAAGGTTAGGGCAATGGTTTGGAGAAGGCTTAAAACAAAAATGACGCACTGCGCTATTACCATCAAGTATCATTAGCGCGCTCTGGCTCCGAGCATCATGAGTTAGCGTCCAGTGCTGGGCAATTGTGTATCTTTCGTTTTTGTGAGCGCAGAGGAAGGCATATATCAACGTTCTGGGAACATTTTTAAACGTCCGAAATCAGTCTATTTGTAGGAATCAGGCTGGTGGCACAGGGTGACAAATTTAGTTTCCAGCTCAGCTGGCTTTTCATCCTCTCCAACAGGATGGTAAGTTAATGTAAATCAGGGATCTGTCTAAAGTTTGGTATATATTTTTCTAAATGTCTGTAGTTTTTCCCTTATGTTGTAATATTTTGGTCAGGAACACAGGAATTACCTCTCAGTTTCTACCTCCTATAAATTTAAATTTCTACGTAGTCTCTGATCTTTTGGCAGCCATGATTTAAGGTGTCTTCCTCTTTCAATTTCCAGACTGACATCTCAGGGTTTTTCTTTTACATCATGGAGGCTTAGATATTCTGCAAAATCCAGAATTTAAAATGCTTGTCTGCACTTATATTGGTCTGCATTGTATTTAAGTGTTGTTTGCATCCCTCTCCTTGCCCCAACCTGGGCTCAAACCGGGACACTCTGAACACGTTGTCAACTGCCACCCAAGGAAGCATCGTTACCTATCGCTCCACAAAAGCCCTTGGTGTCAGAGCGAGTGACGTCACTGATTGAACGCTACTAGTGTGCGCGCACACACACACACACCTCCCGAACGTAGCCTCACTCTAGCTTGTCTGCATTGCGGGTATCAGCTGGTCAACTGTTGAGCAAATCTTCTGGCGGCATCAGCTCTTCTCCTCAGAGAGTAACCACTAGACCCAGCCTGCCCTTCTTCATCCATATCTATCTGTCATCCTTTTGCACTCTATTTCTCTCTCTGTATCCATCTCCTCTCTCTCTTCCTCTCTCTTTCTCTCTGGGGACAGTGGCTCACTACTATCCTGTCTGCCTGTGTAAGTGTGGTTAGTGATAACATCACCTCAAAGAGACACTAGTGTGTGTGTGTGAAAGTGTGCAGAATGAGTTGAACTGTAGAGAAAGGGAGAACAGGAGAATGATAGAGTAAAATTGGAAACGTAACCGATGGACATACAGAGAGATGAAGGGAGAGATTGGCAGAAAGGAGGAGAGAAAGTAGAGAGGGAGGGATGGCAACAGATGGATGGGATGCTTCAGGAAGCAGCAATGTTTGAAAAAAGGAAATGGACAGGAAAGAGAGCGAGAGAGGTGGGAAAGACAGAGATGTGATGGTCAGTCTGTCTACAGAGATAATGACCAGCTGTCCGACCGACCTAGGGTCGTTGTCCTGTTGGAAGGTGAACATTCGCCCCCGTCTGAGCTCCTGAGCGCTCTGCAGAAGGTTTTCATCAAGAGTCTCTCTGTACTTTGCTCAGTTCATCTTTCCCTCAATCTTGTCTAGTCTCACAGCCCTTGCTGCTGAAAACATCCCCACAGCACGATACTGCCACCACCATGCTTCACCGTAGGGATGGTGACGGTTTATTCCAGACGTGACGCTTGGCACTCAGGGCAAAGAGTTCAATCTTGGTTTCATCAGACCAGAGAATCTTGTTTCTCATGGTCTGAGTCCCAGCTGGGCCTTTTACTGAGGAGTTGCTTCCGTCTGGCCACTCTACCATAAAGGCCTGATTGGTGGAGTGTTGCAGAGATGGTTGTCCTTCTGGAAGGTTCTCTCATCTCCACAGAGGAACTCTGGAGCTCTGTCAGAGTGTCCATTAGGTTCTTGGTTACCTCCCCAATCAAGGCCCTCCTCCCCCGATTACTCAGTTTGGCCGGGAATCTAGGAAGAGTCTTGGTGGTTCCAGACTTCTTTCATTTAAGACTGATGGAGGCCACTGTGTTCTTGGGGACCTTCAATGCTACAGACATTTTTTGGTTCTCTGCCTCGACACAATCCTGTTTCAGAGCTCTACAGACAATGTCTTCGACCTCATGGCTTGGTTTTTGCCCTGACATGCACTGTCAACTTTTGGACCATTTTATAGACAGGTGTGTGTCTTTACAAATCTTGTCCAATCACTTGAATTTACCATAGGTGGACTCCAACATTTCAAGGATGATCAATGGAAACAGGATGTATCTGAGCTCAATTTCGAGTCTCACAGCAAAGGGTCTGAATACTTAAGTAAATAAAGTATTTCTGTTTTTATTTGTAATACATTTGCAAAAAAGATCTACTAACCTGTTTTTGCCTTGTCATTATGGGTTAGTGTGTAGATTGATGAGCATTTTTTTAAATCAATTTTAGAATAAGGCTATAATGGAACAAACTGTGAAGGGTCTGAATACTTTCCGAATGCACTGTATGTGTTCCAACAATTTACCACAACCACCAAGTCGAAATTGGTATTTTGGTATTAACTTAAGGTTAGGGTTAGGCATAAGGTTAACAGTGTTAGGGTTAGGTTTAAAATCAGATTTTAAGAAGCGAAATTGTAGAAACAAGCAGTGTTTATGATTTTGTGGCTGTGGTAACTATTGTTAGTGACGACCCTAGTTTGCGAACAGCTAGTGGCATTTAGAATTGTTTACCCCCCTTAACATAGACAGGTTCCACACTGAAAATATGCTAAAACATTTGTATTCGTATTCATTATGGATCCCCATTAGCCGCTGCCAAGGGGTCCAGCATAATTAAGGCCGTTATACATTTTTTTCACAACAGATTTCACAATACATATCTATAACACAAAATCCATATGTATGTGGGTATAGTAAGTATGTAATCGTGTGTGTGTGTGTATACATGTGCCTGTGTTTGTGTTGCTTCAAAGTCCCCTCTGTTGCATAAGGTGTATTTTTATATGTTTTTTTAATCTAAATGTACTGCTTGCATGACTTACTTGATGTGGAATACAGTTCCATGTCGTCATGGCTCTATGTCGTACTGTGTGCATCCCATAGTTTGTTTTGGGGATTGATACATTAATGTTAGCTCTCTGTGTACATCCAAGGGCCAGCCGTGCTGCCTTGTTCTAAGTCCCTCTTTGTCGCACCTGACAACAAACTAGGGACTTTAGGACCTGCCTGGTTGATAGTGCTGTTAAAAAGCCAGAGTAGTGATTTATTATGGACATACTTCTACCCATCTTTGCTACTGCTGTATCAATATGTTTTGACTATGACAGTTTACAATCCAGGGTTAGACCAAGCAGTTCAGTCACCTCAAGTTGCTCAATTTCCACATTATTAATTCCAAGATTTAGTTAGGGTTTTGTGAATGATTTGTCCCAAATTTGATTTGTCTGAAACTACCTGAAGCTCTTTGTTAAGTGTTGCGGTCATTTCAGTTGCTGTATTAGCTGACTGATATAGAGTTGAGTCATCTGCATACATAGACACACTGGCTTTACTCAAAGCCAGTGACATGTTGTTAATCTCTCCTGGCTCAAAGTTAAGGAGAGATCGACTGCATCACTATTGGTCTTTGCAAGGTGTTGATGTGTTGAAGGTACCGAACTTTGTTCAAGCAGTTGGCACACAGAACATTCACCGGTATCACACAACACGTGCAACCAGAGGTCTCTTAACAGTCCCCAGGTCCAGAACAGAGGCTGGGAAACACACAGTATTAAATAGAGTCATGACTAAATGGAACTCTCTACCACCCCCGGTAACCTAAGCTAGCAATAAAACCAGACATCAACAAAATGAAGGAGCTGATCGCGAACTACAGGAGACGGCATCGACGGGCCGCAGTGGAGAGGGTCAAAAGTTCCTTGCGTGCACATCACTGACGACCTGAAATGGTCCCTTCACACAGTGTGGTGAAGAAGGAGCAACAGTGCCTTCAGGAGGCTGAATCAATTTGACCCTCACAAACTTCTACAGATGCACCATTGAGAGCATCCTGTTGGGCTGTATCACCGCCTGGTAAGGCAATTGCACCGTCCGCAACCACAGTGCTATCTAGACGGTGGTGCGGTCAGCCCAACGCATCATCGGGGGCACATTGCCTGCCCTCCAGGACATCTAGAGCACCTGGTGTCACAGGAAGGCCAAGATCATACACAGCATCAGCCACCTGAGCCAAGGCCTGTTCACACCGCTATCACCTACAAGGGGACAGTACAGCTGCATTAAAGCTGGGGCTATAGAGACTGATAAACAGCTTCTATCTCAGGCCATCAGACTGTTAATAACCACTTACCACTAGCCGTCCTCTGCCCAGTACCTTGCCCTGAATCTAAGTCACTGTTACTAGCCGGCTACCACTCGGTACTCTACTCTGCACCTTAGAGACTGCATTGCCCTATATACAGAGTCATTGAACACTGGTCACTTTAATAATGTTTACATTCTAGCTATGTTCGTACATACTGTATACTACATACTATACAGTGCATTCAGAAAGTATTCAGAACAATTACATGTTACAGCCTTATTCTAAAATCGATTAAATATCCTACACACAATACCACATAATGACAAAGCCAAAACAAAGTGATGTTTGAATATGTTTTAAAAATAAAAAAACATACCTTATTTACATAAGTATTCAGACTCTTTGCTATGAGACTCGAAATTGATCTCCGATGCATCCTGTTTCCATTCATCATCCTTGATGTTTCTACAACTTGATTGGAGTCCAACTGTGGTAAATTCAATTGATTGGACAATTTGGAAAGTCACACACCTGTCTATACAAGGTCCCACAGTTGACAGTGCATGTCAGAGCAAAAACCAAACTATGAGGTCGAAAGAATTGTCCGTAGAGCACAGAAACAGGATCTGGGGAAGGGTACCAAAACATTGAACACAGTGGCCTTCATCATTCTTAAATGGAAACCTTTGGAACCACCAAGACTCTTCCTAGAGCTGGCTGCCCGGCAAATTGATCAGGCCTTTATGGTAGAGTGGGCAGACGGAAGCCACTCCTCCGTACATGACACCCTGCTTGGAGGCATCTAAAGGACTTTCAGACCATTTGGCCTGAATGCCAAGCGTCACATCTGGAGGAAATCAGGCACAGCTAATCACCTGGCCAATACCATCTCCACGGTAAAGCATGGTGGTGGCAGAATCATGCTGTGGGGATGTTTTTCAGTGGTAGGGACTAATGGCGCAAAGTACAGAAATATCCTTGATGAAAACCTGCTCCAGAGTGCTCAGGACCTCAGCCTGGAATGAAGGTTCACCTTCCAACAGGAGAACGACCCTAAGCACACATCATACCCAAGAAGACTTGAGGCTGTAATTGCTGCCAAAGGTGCTTCAACAAAGGACTGAGTAAAGGGTCTGCATACTTAAAACCTCTTACAGCTCCCCCCTCTTTGTGCAATTTCCGCCTGAAGATAAAAACCTAGGAAGAAACCTAGAGAGGAACCAGGCTATGAGGGGTGGCCAGATCACAGTGGTTGTAGAGGGTGCAACACGACAGCACCTGAAGAGTAAAAATGAACAGTTTAGGGTTCCATAGCCTCAGGCAGAACAGTTGAAACTGGAACAGCGGCAAGGCCAGGTGGACTGGGGACAGCAAGGAGTCATCATGCCAGGTAGTCCTGATGCATGGTCCTAGGGCTCAGGTCTTCCGAGAGAGAGAAAGAGAGAATTAGAGAGAGCATACTTAAATTCACACAGGACACCGGATAACACTCCCATTCGGAGTCAGTGTCACTGTGAAAGAAAATGTTCAGTTAGAATAGTTTCACATATGAGCCCTGTATCAACAGGTATAATAAACATGTATATAGAGAGAGTAGAAGGTATAATATATTGAATATATTATTATTATTACCTGCTAGATCTACTGTCTATTTTATATTATGACAGACCAGCTAGATCTACTGTCTATTTTATATTATGACAGACCTGCTAGATCTACTGTCTTTATTATATTACAACAGACCAGCTGTATCTACTGTCTCCATTTCACTTTGGTCCTGCACTCTCCTCAACAGCCTCAAATAGGCTATTTCATGTGGGTTCGGGTGGGGCGGCAGACACACGCATCTCACATTTCATGACATTACATGTTTATATATTTCTTCTAAATTTAAAAAAATCACAAATAATATTTTATATTATTAATTTCAATCAAGGGCATTAGCATGATAAGAACTTACCAGTCCAAAACGATGTCCTCTCCCGTTCAAAAAATATTCCTCCACAATCGCTAAATGAAGCTTCCTACAACAATCTGTCTCACCTTCCCAATCAATTTATTCTAAAATTGTGTGTACATCTGTATATCTAGACTTAGATTTAGCTTTCCCTGACTTAGTCGCCATAATGATTGATATATAAACAGCTGAATCTGCGCGTTCACCAAACAATGCAGTGCGTAATATGCGGTATGAAACTTCAATAGCGAATTACTCAC
The DNA here is from genome assembly GCF_018296145.1 of Oncorhynchus tshawytscha. Lineage (NCBI taxonomy): Eukaryota > Metazoa > Chordata > Actinopteri > Salmoniformes > Salmonidae > Oncorhynchus > Oncorhynchus tshawytscha. The sequence continues at coordinate 1,427,539 of NC_056452.1, forward strand.
TTTACGCTAAAGCTTACTACATGGGTTGGTCTTGCAACACATAAAGATGGCGTATTGCCGTTTAGCTCAGCTCATTGGCTATCTACCCAGCTAGATTTCAAGACGATCAGTGGTCATTGGGTTAAAAGACAGTCAATCAACGAAACAGAGGGCAAATCATTGGTGCACAATGATGTCATTACTTGTTGTCTTCAAATCGGTTTCTTTCAGTCAATCCGTCCCGCGAAATGACCCATCACGTTTGATTGTGTTACAAACAAACCAGTTGATTGCAGTGAAACCAAACATGACTGGAAAAGTTACGTTCTGTGTGGGTTATTTACCTGGAATGTGTCGTCAAATGGAATGAGATGGAGTTCACGACACACGCGGTTCACAAAATGTTTCGTGTTAGGCTATAAAAACGGATTTTATCAAACAGAAGATCATTTATTGTGTAACAATGAGCATTGGAATTGCAAACAGATGAAGATCGTCAAAGGTAAACGATTTATTTTAATGCAGTTTGTGATTATGTTATGCCTGTGCTGGTTGAAATAGTTGATTTTTATGCGGCTCTATGCTCAGATAATCGCATCATATTCTTTCAAAGAAAATCATTTTTTAAATCTGACAACGCAGTTGGATTAGCAAGATTCTAGGCTTTCGATACATTTGAGACACTTGTATTTTCATGAATGTTTAATGTGACACCACCGTATGTTGTGGAATTTCAGCCCGCTAGCGGGTTCCGTGCGCAGAGTGGTTAAGTAAATGTGATATTTAAGTTTATTTAAGTGTATTTTTTTGTTGCAAAAATGTCTAAAAACATACCACACACATCTTAAATGTTACCGGTGGTGGCAGCTCACCACAACTTGTAGTCCTGTCGTTATTGGCCATTTATTTGTTTTCATGGAAGCTGTATTTTTTGTGCTAGTGATAATGATCAACTGCCAGTTGACTGTTCAGAGGACCGAGGCTGGAAATAAGAGGAGAACACAGGTGGCTTGTAACAGAGAGCGCTGTTGAGGCGCTGTATTCTCCTCTACCAAAACGCAAATGTAATAAGTATGCCGCGTTGTCAATTATTACACACTGTACTGGTCTGTATGTAGCCAAATTCATTCTCAATTTTATACATCTAGTTGGACTATAATATTAGAACATGTATGCCTGTCATAGCAAGTGTAATTTAGTGTAGCCTACAGGCCTATAGCCTACATTCAATAATGTACACACACGCCTAGGCCTACATCAAATAATATGATAGCTATTTATTTTGTTTCAGTTTGGTAAAGTTGCCTTTTCTCATCACAGTCTGGTGGCAGAGGACCCTACTGTGTGCTAAATCCCAATGTGCCTATCCTTGAAGTGTATCTGGACAACCTGGACCTCAAGCCCCACTTCCGAATGATCCAACCCTCTTTTGACAGCCTAGTAGAGGCCTTGCAGTAAGAAGACCAGGACTATGGCTGGGGCAAGCCCCCTGCAGTGGACCAGCAGGATTACCTGAACAGAACATAACACTTCTACATTAATCATGGTAGTATCCACATTAATGTAAAAGTGTTAAAAACTTCTTCTATTCTTATTTACAATAAAAGTGACTCCGAAATTACACCATACATTATTTAACATTGAGTTCTATTCTGCAGCATTTTATGAAACAACCTAAATAAACAGCAAACACATCCAACAAAGAGTTTGATGTAACATTTTAATATTTTAATACATTTATAAGTGAATTTGTCCCAATACCTTTTTTGTCATTTCTAAACGGGTCACCCGATATAGATGAAGATGAAATTTAAGCTGACAGTCATTTTAACCTCATTGTCAATGTATAATTTCATATCCAATGTGCTAGAGTACAGAGCTCCCCAAAAATATACTTTTGGAGATCACTGTGTGTGTGCATGCTTGCTTCTGTGCGTGCTTGTGTGTGTGTGTGAGTCTGTGTGTGTTTACACAGTACCTAAATGCCACCCAACACAATTATTTGTGCCATAGGTCCTTTTGTAAATCTGGCTGCATTATGTCCTTCTTTTCTAATTGACTTCCCTGGGGACTGGCTTTACTGTCTGTCTCGATGTGCCTCTGTCGCTCCCACAATAAATAAAGTGTCTGCTACCTCACTCCATGCCACCCTATTAAGCCGAAAGCACACAGATATACATCATCGACTGTATTAAAATTTACGTGCGAGAATAGAGAGCGTCAATTCACATATGCTGCGTAGCACATGCTAACATAATTTTCAGGAGAATCCATATAAACAATATTATTGTTGTGTGCTCCTTTTGACTCACCTTATATGTCCTACGGGAGCCACCGTACCTCCTGCCTGCACTAAACAGTTGTTATGTTAGAAAAGGAGGACTCACACACAAACACTAACAAGCCACTCTTTTTATGTAAATTGGCAACAAGGCGGCAGGTAACTGGCCACCACAGTGGATTGTTTGTCATGCCAGGTAAATGTTTAGCCAGGTTAATTTCTATGTCTGATTGGTTCCCCTGATGTGATGCGGGGTTGTAGATAGGTATGGTATAAACACATAACCCAGGGTTGGAGAGATAGAAAATAACTATTTAAAAAAAAAATCATCTAATTTCTAAAGAAGGAGCGGATTATGTTGGTAACCAGTTTATAATAGCAATAAGGCTCCTTGGGGGTTTGTGGTATATTGCCAATATACCATGGCTAAGGGCTGTATCAAGGCATTTGCGTCGTGCATAAGAACAGCCCTTAGCCGTGGTATATTCGCCATATACCACACCCCCTCTGGCCTTATTGCTTAATTATACTATACTACACTATTATATTTTTACTGTAGGGCGGCAGGGAGCCTAGTGGTTAGAGCATTGGGCCAGTAACCGAAAGGTTGCTCGATTGAATCCTCGAGCTGACAAGGTAAAAATCTGTCATTATACCCCTGTTAAGTTAACCCACTATTCCTAGGCTGTCATTGTAAATAAGAATTTGTTCTTAACGGACTTGCCTACTTAAAAAAAAAAAAAATTGTGTATACAATACAGTCTGTACATTATCTGGAAATAACAGACTACGTGGTAGGCACGACTCCCTCCGTGGAGTTCATTACTTCTAGATAATGTACAGAGCGAATGCGTTTATCCTGAGAAGCACACTGGTTGTTCATTCTATTTGTTTCATTGCTATGCAGGCTGGCAATGTTCTTATCCCTTGCTTGCCAGCTAGCCAACTAGCCAATTACGGCTAACACAGTCACATCAAATTCTGCAGCTAGAATTACAGCAAATTAGCTGCATTTGCGTTCATTTAAGTTGTTTTCTGGTGACATTTATTTGGATACATGCACCTATAACAATGTTGAAGATGATTTCACCTGGCAAAGAAAAGTTGTTGTCTCATCATGATACTGTTCATGATGGGAGGAGATTGCATTGATAATCAAACACTATGCTAGAACCTAGCTACTAAATATATTGTTGCTAGCCAATCTGCCAATATGACAACCAAATTCAACAATACCAGACGCTGAAAACAGCTGGTTAAACGAGAAACATGTGGGAGTATTTGACAACACTAGCACCACTACTGCAACATAGATGCAACACACCTGCTGATGCTGCAATAAAAGACATCTGCACAAACATGAATGATAGCTGACTAGTTATGTTTTTCCTCGTCGGACCTGCATTTACAATGTAACCAATTTTAGTTTGTGTGGTTGTTGGTTTAGCTTTCTGTAACGTTGTAGCAAGTAAGGTCTGCATGGTGCAGTGATTTAAAACGGTAGTAAGGCGCCTATTGTTGGAACTACATCAAGAGATTTCCAATATCTTTTCCTACTCTCCGTATATCTAGTATTAATGCCCACTTTAGAATGCCCTTTTAGCCCATCAGAATAGAGTATTCAACAATCATGTGGTATGATATACTATATCTTTCTGACATGGACATTGTCCGAGTACAGTGTCCATATGTTTAGTGAATCAGCGTTAGTAGCAGAGTTGGTGGTGCATGCATTAACACAGAGAGGAAACACACATTATGTCCTTGTGTTGAGCAACAGCCATGTCCCCTGATTGACACAGCCAATTATCCATATGTATGATTTACTGTAGCATGCATTTGCTTTAACAAGCCATGTTGTGTGCGCTCATACACAAGCACACACATGCACACGCACGCACAAACACACTTACACACACACACACAACCCCCTCACACACACACACACACTCACCAACTAGATTGATCACTAGCTCCTTAGTTTGTTGTCCTTGGTGTTAGAGATAATGCAAGGACAATCGTCAGTGGAGAAGGTGTAGTAACATGATCGACAGTGACACACACACACATAGAATCATCAACTCATGGATTACATGACAGATCAGCACTGACACTACCTCCGCTCAAGACAGCCCATCAAGTATTTATAAAGGCCAGGTGTAGCTCATGGTGTTCAGTGCTCAGCTGTCCTCTCTATTACCTGGTAGTAGCTAGCCTACTCCACTTTAGCCTCTAGAGAATTCCCCCTGTCTTGTTTACAGACTACTTTGAAATAACCCTGAAATAAACAGACATACTGTACACACACGAAAGCAGGCACACACACACACACACATACACACACACACACACACAAATACACAGACCTCAGATACCCCCTCCCCTTCCTAGCATGGGCACTGTGAGTTGTTTGAGATACTTCTCAAAGAGGTAGGGTTTCAAAAGGCTTTCAGAAGATGGGTAGGAACTCGGCTGTCCTGACTTCCGGGGGAAGCTTGTTCCACGATTGGGGTGCCAGGACAGCGAAGAGCTTTAACTGAGTGACTTAGTGTTAAGGGAAAAGAGGGGAGAGCCTAGAACTGAGCCCTGGGGGACACCAGGTGGTTCACGGTGTCGAAGGCAGTGGATATATCTAGGAGGATGAGAACAGAGGAGAGAGTCAGCTTTGGCAGAGCGGCAAGCCTCTGTCTCAGTGGAAGGAGCCTCATTGAAGCCTGTCTGGTTAGGGCCAAGAAGAATATTCTGAGAGAGATAATGAGAGAATTGGTCAGAGAAAGCATGCTCAAATGTTTTGGATAGAAAAGAAAAAAAGGCATACCGGCCTGTAGTTTTTAACGTCAGAGGGGTCGATTGTTGTTTTTTTGAGGAGGGGAGCGACTGGCCATCTAGATGTCAGATGGGAGGCAGCCAGTGGTCCCTGCGCACTATGCTCATGGTGGCTCTGGGTCTGTGAGTATCCATAGCAATGGTTCCGCTTGGGCTGCTATGCTCAATGATGAGACATGAGGGAGCAGTTAGCTACTTTTTGTCACTCTAAACTCTGACAACTCAAGGAACATTATTTTCTGTGAAATAATCTCTCCTGTGTTATATTTGACGAGGTTCAAGCACTTCTGACAGAGATATGACTGTACTGCGTAGCAGAGCACAAGTAAATGGATCAGCTTCAAAATGTTAGAGATCAAGTTAGTGATGCCCGAGCCCTGCCTGTACCCTAGTGTAACAGTACTCTGCTTGCGTTGTGTACAATCAGTCATCGACACAGACCTCCAATGTGTAGCACCAGTCATGGAGATTTATTCTGATAGGAACAGCACAAAATTGCACGTCGTGCAATGCACGGCTCACCATCCAACTCTGCACTCACGCACGCTGGTTTGGTGCTTGTTCACTGGGACTAATTACCAAAATAATACAATTACAATATAATATCTTTAACAATGTACCTGATAGGAACAGCACAAAATTGCACGTCATGCAATGCACGGCTCACCATCCAACTCTGCACTCACGTACTGTACAAAATATATGAACCCCCCCCCACCAGACACAGTAAGTTGCTAGCTAGTACTGGCGGGAATTCTTTAAAACAAAATGCACAACAAATATTCTCCAAAAAACGCTGCATCTTATGTGTGATGTTCGAATAACATTTACAAACAAATTGATATAAATTATACATTTAAATCATCACTTGGGATTATAAAAATCACTTTTGACGTACAGTGCTTTGCAACCAACAACTTACCGCTGGTTTGGTGCTTGTTCACTGGGATGATTCTAACTGGAACATCCCCCCTCATAAGCAAGCTACGCAAATCAGGTGAAGGCAAGACAAAACTTAAACCAAAAACCCATTGGCTTAACAATAAAGTGGCAAGGGGAATCACCAATATAACCCTGTTACACTCCCCCCTACTGAATTCCACTTGTTTGTCATGCCAGGTAAATGTTTAGCCAGGTTAATTTCTATGTCTGATTGGTTCCCCTGATGTGATGCGGGGTTGTAGATAGGTATGGTATAAACACATAACCCAGGGTTGGAGAGTGATAGAAAGTAACTATTTAAAAAAAAAAATCATCTAATTTCTAAAGAAGGAGCGGACAAACAGTGTTATTTATTGCACAGGGGATGAGGTTGGGGGTTGGAGGAGATAGCTAATGTTTGGTCCTCAGGGGTCCGTTAAAAATTAAACCTGAAATTGTGACTTCAGTCTCCCTCCGGAATCGTACTCATAAATTACATTAAAAAGGCAATTTAGATGACTGGGTCTAAATGAAGCAGCTGGGGCAGTGGGTGTCTATAGTACTATTTGGATTCAGGGATGACCCCAAATTATTTTGACTGACCCATATCCTTTGACCTATTAAATAAAGATGTAGCACGGTGTATAAACTGGGTGGTTCGAGCACTGAATTCTGATTGGCTGACAGCTGTATACCACAGGTATGACAAAACATTTATTTTTAATGCTCTAATTATGTTGGTAACCCGTTTATAATAGCAATAAGGCTCCTTGGGGGTTTGTGGTATATGGCCAATATACCATGGCTAAGGGCTGTAGCAAGGCACTCGCGTCGTGCATAAGAACAGCCCTTAGCCGTGGTATATTCGCCATGTACCACACTCCCTCTGGCCTTATTGCTTAATTATACTATACTACACTATTATATTTTTACTGTAGTATACTATACGGGGTGGCAGGAGCCTAGTGGTTAGAGCATTGGGCCAGTAACCGAAAGGTTGTTCGATTGAATCCTCGAGCTGACAAGGTAAAAATCTGTCATTATACCCCTGAACAAGGCAGTTAAGTTAACCCACTATTCCTAGGCTGTCATTGTAAATAAGAATTTGTTCTTAACGGACTTGCCTACTTAAAAAAAAAAAATAGTGTATACAATACAGTCTGTACATTATCTGGAAATAATAGACTACGTGGTAGGCACGACTCCCTCCGTGGAGTTCATTACTTCCAGATAATGTACAGAGCGGATGCGTTTATCCTGAGAAGCACACTGGTTGTTCATTCTATTTGTTTCATTGCTATGCAGGCTGGCAATATTCTTATCCCTTGCTTGCCAGCTAGCCAACTAGCCAATTACGGCTAACACAGTCACATCAAATTCTGCAGCTAGAATTAACAGCAAATTAGCTGCATTTGCGTTCATTTAAGATGTTTTCTAGTGACATTTATTTGGATACATGCACCTATAACAATGTTGAAGATGATTTCACATGGCAAAGAAAAGTTGTCTCATCATGATACTGTTCATGACGGGAGGAGATTGCATTGATAATCAAACACTTACTGAATTCCACTTGCCAAGAAAAATAATAAAAATACAAAACGGCACTGTGCAAACATACCAGATACAGAGACACTCAACATATGTACAGAATAATCCAGAGAAAAAAAAAATATACTACCTAATAGAGAAAACTAAAAGGTAAAGTTGTGTATATCAAGGATGCAGACCCTGCTTTAAATCAGTCACTAAATATTCCAGTCATTAGACTATTCCCCTTGAGAATTAGAGTGAAAAGCGGTTGATCAATCCCCCTCATAGGTAAACATGCCTGTTACATGTTAAGTACACTCAGTGAATTTAAAACATCCAAGTAATAAAATAAACTACCATAAGAGAGTTGATCATATCCGTCACATTACCATCCTGCAACCTCTAATCATGGTCACAATGATGTAAATCAAAACAAATAAAAGATGTCAATACCATTGACCCTCTATTCACATATTTAACCTTCAAGAGCTAACTTTCTGCTGATTCATAATCTCAATCAGTCTTGACACTGGTTTAAATAGCCTTCCTGCCCTTGACCTAATACGACCCTGACTACCTTCAACTGCATACGGGGTAACAGTGTTGTGTACTGTTGCAATAGTGTGTCCGTCAACACAGTCAGTGCGTAACTGATCAGGTAAGGAATGGTCCGCGTTTGGTAGGTCAGTAAGGATATCGTAAGCAGACTGGTCAATTAGCTCACTCACTACACTGTTACAGTCTTGGTCAGATTCTGGAAGACTCTCTGATCGAGGCAGACCTTCTAGCTGCAGTATATCATCCACAGAATCCAAAGGTGGAATATCCTGAGCATCCAAGGATCGCACATCACCCTCCAGGCTTGTGTCACCTGTTCCTTCAGAAGACAACTCTGACACCCACACTCTGGTTCTGTACTCAGCACCATCATCCACTGCAGTGTCCATGGCAGCTGAGACCACTAGGCTGTCATTCATGTCCTCAGACTCTGTTAATCCAGACATGTCTGTTCCCTCCTCAACGGCAGCATGGGGAAGAGGAAGAAAGTTGACTGGCATTATCAGGTTGCGATGTACCGTCTTCTCCCGTCCAGTGGAGCTGTTCTGAATCTTAAAAGTGTGACTGTCAGCATTCAATCCAGTCACAAGGTAAACAGTATCCTCCCAACGGTCAGCGAGCTTCCGTTTCCCCCGCTCCCCCTTGTTAGCCAGTAATACTCAATCCCCAATCTCCACTGGTGCTCCTCTGACTCTTCTGCCCATAAAGGTCAGCATGCCTCTTCAACTGCTTCGCTGCAGATGCCTGTGCCGCATTCATGGCTTCTTTCAGATCTCTCCTCAAAGCTTTTCCACAATCCAACTTGTGCCTGGAAAAAATGGACTGGTACTCAGCTATGAGATGGATGAGTTTCTTCTTACCAGCAGGAGACGCTTGACAGGAGGAGACATCAATATCAGTCAAACCTAAGTCACATAAGACCTCAGGATCGCTTGAACTGTCAGGTCCGTCAGTATCGTGAAGTTGGCTGGAACCGTCAGTCAGTGTCAAGTCATCAAGGCAGTCAGTGAGTATATCAGCCGTTCTCTGCACTTGCTGCTGTAAAGCTGCTGATGAATCATCATTCACACGAACAGTCAAAGTCCTCTAGAGCCATGCAAGGAAAGACATCGGCTAGTGTGGCGTTTCATCTCAATGTCACTGTCTTCTGAGAAGGGTTTATCACTCTAAAAGGGAGCCACCCATCCTCCCGCAATAGAGCTACTGTCCTCCCTACCAGTATTGACCTTAGTGTTGACCTTGAACTGCTGGGCTCTGACAACAGCACTGCCAGCTGATAGATTCTGAGTGTTTCGAAGTCTGCCCCAGACTAAGTGCTCCTGCATAGGCTCTAGAGTCACAGCCCCTTTTAGTCTCACAGTTCCAACTTTGTCAGGTACTTCACTGTCTCTCCATCTCTCCACATTAGCCATCATATCAATTAGCTTGCTCTGCTCACCCCCGTCAGACACAGGAGTACCCTCTTCCAGAGATCTCCATCCATCTTCAGGTGGCGAATCAAGTGCTTTAGGAGATTGCTGCCCAAGATGAGGTCATCACTCTGGCCTTCAACCACCAGTGTAGGCACGGCAACTCTACATCCGTACACCTCCATCTCCAGCTCACATACTCACAAAGGTCTCGTCTTCAACCCACCACAACCAACCAAGACTACCTCTGTAGGACTCAATGATGGACTTTTCAACACTCCTGCATGCATCAGTTCAGGTAAGAGCCTAGAGCTCAAGGTACAAGCCATGGATCCACTGTCAAGCATAGCTCTCACTTCTACTTCTCCTCCTATTAACACCTTGGCATAGAATAAATTATCATACGGGGAAAGTCTCTGTGTGTTCTGCATTATGATACTCTTCCCAGTCTCCATTTCGTCACAAACACTTTTATATACAGACTCCAAATCAACAGCTCTCACTGATGGGGACTCTACAAAAGTTCCAACACTTTCCCCTTCTACATGCAGGCCTACTAGTTTTCCGGGAGCTGAGCAGTGATTACTGTAGGGACTCCCACCAGCTGTGCTCAGAGCTCCGGCCTTGGGGCCCTGAGAGCGTGCGTGGCCAGCTACATGACAAAGAAAGCAGAGGTGATTGGCCCTGCAGTGAAAGTAAGTATAATGTCCAGCATCCCCGCACACGTTACATGGCCCATTAGACTTCACTTTGCTCCTATTCCCTTTTTGGAACTTATGGTCAGACTGTTGTGGCCTCTGCTCCAGCATTGCAAGGATACGTTCCATCGGCTCAGCTGAGCCCTGAATAGTCTGGGCTGGGTAAGGCAACGTATTGGGTACTTCCATGTGGGGCCTCACAGCAGGCATGGTGATCGGCATGACAGCACCAACTTCCTGCTTCATTGTTGCGATGGCTGGGGTCAACTTAGATAAGTGAGAGTACCTCCGCTCCCTCCTGTATTCATCCAACGTCTCATGAACATCTGCAGCGGTCCACTGCTGTAATGGCTTGCACTTAACTTCTTGGATATAGGGGGCGCTCTTTTAATTTATGGATTAAAAAATGTTCCCGTTTTAAACAAGATATTTTGTCACGAAAAGATGCTCGACTATGCATATAATTGACAGCTTTGGAAGGAAAACACTCTGACGTTTCCAAAACTGCAAAGATATTGTCTGTGAGTGCCACAGAACTAATGCTACAGGCGAAACCAAGATGAAATTTCATTCAGGAATTTCCCCAGATTTTGAATGCGCTGTGTTCCAATGTCTCCTTATATGGCTGTGTATGGGTCACAAATGAGCTTAGACGTTCTGTCGTTTTCCCAAGGTGTCGACAGCATTGTGACATATTTGTAGGCAAATCATTGGAAGATTGACCTTAAGAGACTACATCTACCAGGTGGCCCCTTGGTGTCCTCCGTTGCAATTATTGTGTAATCTCCAGCTGCGTGTATTTTTCGTTTGCTTCGAGGAGAAACACAGCTGCCACGAATGATTTATCATCGAATAGATATGTGAAAAACACCTTGAGGATTGATTCTAAACGTTTGCCATGTTTCTGTCGATATTATGGAGTTAATTTGGTAAAAATTTCGGCGTTGTAGAGACTGCATTTTCAGATTTTTTTCTTAGCCAAACGTGATGAACAAAACGGAGCGATTTCTCCTACACAAGTAATCTTTTTGGAAAAAATGAACATTTGCTATCTAACTGAGATTCTCCTCATTGAAAACATCCGAAGTTCTTCAAAGGTAAATGATTTTATTTGAATGCTTTTCTTGTTTTTGTGAAAATGTTGCCTGCTGAATGCTAGGCTTAATGCTATGCTAGCTATCAATACTCTTACACAAATGCTTGTGTAGCTATGGTTGAAAAGCATATTTTGAAAATCTGAGATGACTGTGTTGTTAACAAAAGGCTAAGCTTGTGAGTGAATATATTTCTTTCATTTCATTTGCGATTTTCATGAATAGTTAACGTTGCGTTATGGTAATGAGCTTGAGACTATAATTACGCTCCCGGATACGGGATTGCTCGACGCTAGAGGTTAAAGATAAAGGGCAGTTCAGCGTTAGGGCAATGTCTGAACATGACTGTGAGCTCACAAGATGGGTCTTCAACACTTTTTTTCTGTCTCTTTAGACAATCTTCAGCAACCTCCATAGCCCTGTTCAGTCAGAGCCAATATTCAAATGGTTGTTCTTCAGTCAGAGGTAATGTGGCATAAAAGTCAGCAAGGGGCATGCTTGAAAAAAGTGTCACTAAAATGTTTCAGTATGTCAAAGATGGGACTCGGGCCTTTAGATAAATCAATGGAGGGATTGCTGCGTATGCTAACTTTAACAACATCGCGGGCCCTTCCCATAAGCCTGCCCATAACCTTAACTGCTTGGTCCATCACAGATACGCCCCTCTTACGCATGTAAACCATGACCATATCCTCCCACTCATGCACTGTGCACTTTTCAGAGCCACCCCCCGGAAAGTACACCGGTTCCCTCATATCAGACTTCAATACCAGGTTCAGGCCTGACACATCCATACCCTCGAGCTGCATACACTCCCCATAACATTGTCCCCAACTTGTCCAACATTTGCCTTTGACTCCAAACAGGAGGCAATGTTCTCCCCAATGGAATGAACAATATTCTGTACTATGTCTGCTATCAAATCCATGGAGACCTCCCCACTCCCTGTATTTGGCAAAACTCTTTCATACACATCCTAGGGCGTGTCCATGGGTCATCAAAACCCTCCAGTTTAGGCATAGGTGTAGAAGGAACTGAAATTTTGGCTGAACCCCAACCAACAGATAGTGACAGATTAAATGACAGGAAACCCCTACCTCTCCCAACACCTTCCATTTTAACAATGGGAAATCAACACACTAATAAAAATGTAAATAGCAAAAAATGTGTATGCGTATATATATATATATCTATTTTAACATCACGTCAAAATCTAACCTATATCTAGGACACTGGTAACTCACCCTACTTATATCAGATATACATTAGAATTGCAAATAAACAAGTAACACAAAAGTTATCGTTTCTGTGAAGAACCTCAGCCAGAGAAATCATCAATTTCGATAATAAAACGTTGCCGTGGCACCCTCTTGTGGTGAAATGCGATATTGCCATAAACTGCACCTGCAACTTCTTATCTGATTCTTCAACGGCAACCACGGCAAACTGCGACCTGTATGCTCTAGTCGGCTGGTCCTCGCTACATATTCGTCGCCAGACCCACTGGCTCCAGGTCATCTACAAGTCCATGCTAGGTGAAGCTCCGCCTTATCTCAGTTCACTGGTCACGATGGCAACACCCACCTGTAGCACCCGCTCCAGCAGGTGTATCTCACTGATCATCCCTAAAGCCAACACCTCATTTGGCCGCCTTTCCTTCCAGTTCTCTGCTGCCTGTGACTGGAACGAATTGCAAAAATCGTTGAAGTTGGAGACTTTTATCTCCCTCACCAACTTTAAACATCTGCTATCTGAGCAGCTAACCGATCGCTGCAGCTGTACATGGTCCATGGTAAATAGCCCACCCAATTTACCTACCTCATCCCCATACTGTTTTTATTTATTTACTTTTCTGCTCTTTTGCACACCAGTATCTCTACCTGCACATGACCATCTGATCATTTATCACTCCCCAGTTTTTGTTATTCTGCTTTTAAATCTCTTGCACATGACCATCTGATCATTTATTTGCCTATTATTTGCCTCCTCATGCCTTTTGCACACAATGTATATAGACTCTTTTTTTCTACTGTGTTATTGACTTGTTTATTGTTTACTCCATGTGTGACTCTGTGTTGTTGTCTGTTCACACTGCTATGCTTTATCTTGGCCAGGTCGCAGTTGTAAATGAGAACTTGTTCTCAACTTGCCTACCTGGTTAAATAAAGGTGAAATAAATAAAAAATAAAATAAATCATGTAACGCCGTATGTCATGATCGCAGATTTTAGAGAAACAACAAATGTCATATACAGTTGAAGTCAGAAGTTTACATACAGTGCCTTGCGAAAGTAGTTTCAAAAGGTGGCGCTACAAAGTATTAACTTAAGGGGGCTGAATAATTTTGCACGCCCAATTTTTCAGTTTTTGATTTGTTAGAAAAGTTTGAAATATCCAATAAATGTCGTTCCACTTCATGATTGTGTCCCACTTGTTGTTGATTCTTCACAAAAAATACAGTTTTATATCTTTATGTTTGAAGCCTGAAATGTGGCAAAAGGTCGCAAAGTTCAAGGGGGCCAACTACTTTCGCAAGGCACTGTGCAAGTTCACAACCACTCCACACATTTATTGTTAACAAACTATAGTTTTGGCAAGTCATTTAGGACATCTACTTTGTGCATCATGCAAGTCATTTTTCCAACAATTGTTTACTGACAGATTATTTCACTTATAATTCACTGTATCACAATTTCAGTGGGTCAGAACTTTACATTCACTAAGTTGACTGTGCCTTTAAATAGCTTGGAAAATTCCAGAAAATTATGTCATGGCTTTAGAAGCTTCTGATAGGCTAATTGACATCATTCGAGTCAATTGGAGGTGTATCTCTGGATGTATTTGAAGGCCAACCTTCAAACTCAGTGCTTCTTGTCTTGACATCATGGGAAAATCAAAAGAAATCAGCCAAGACCTCAGAAATAAAATTGTAGCCCACCAGAAGTTTGGTTCATCCATAGGAGAAATTTCCAAACACCTTAAGGTACGGCGTTCATCTGTACCAACAATACTACGCAAGTATAAACACCATGAGACCATACCACTCAGGAAGGAAACGCGTTCTGTCTCCTAGAAATGAATGTACTTTGGTGCGAAAAGTGCAAATCAGTCCTAGAATGACAGCAAAGGATCTTGTGAAGATGCTGGAGGAAACAGATACAAAAGTATCTATATCCACAGTAAAACTAGTCCTATATCGACATAACCTGAAAGGTTCAGCAAGGAAGATGCCACTGCTCCAAAACCTCCATAAAAAGCCAGACTACGGTTTGCAACTGCACATGGGGACAAAGATCATACTTTTTGGAGAAATGTCCTCTGGTCTGATGAAACAAAAATAGAACTGTTTGGCCATAATGACCATCGGGAGTCTTGCAAGCCGAAGAACACCATCCCAATACTGAAGCAAGGGGGTGGCAGCAACATGTTGTAGGGGTGCTTTGCTGCAGGAGGGACTGGTGCAATTCACAAAATAGATGGCATCCCAAGGAAGGAAAATTACGTGGATATATTGAAGCAACATCTCAAGACATCAGTCAGGAAGTTAATGCACAAATCGGTTTTCCAAATGCATACATGCATACAGCTTGTGGAAAGCTGGAAATATTTGACCCAAGTTAAACAATTTAAAGGCAATGCTACCAAATAATAAGTGAGTGTAAACCTCTGACCCACTGGGAATGTGATGAAATAAATAAAAGCTGAAATAAATCATTCTCTCTTCTATTATTCTGAAATTTCGCATTCTTAAAATAAAGTGGTGATCCTAACTGACCTAAAACATGGAATTTTTACTTTGATTAAATGCCAGGAATTGTGAAAACTGAGTTTAAATGTATTTGGCTAAGGTGTATGTAAACTTCCGACTTCAACTGTAAGTGTCATATATATTTTTTTTAAGAAAGCTTAAATTGTTGTTAATATAACTGCACTGTCCAATTTACAGTAGCTATTACTGCAAAAAAATGCCATGCTATTGTTTGAGGAGAGCTCAAAACAACAAAACACTTTTTTCACGCGACAGGTTTGATAAATTCACCTCTGAAGGTGAAATGTGTACTTACATTCTGATATCTTGCTCTGATTTATCATCCCAAGGTTCCCAGAGATAACATGACATAACACAACACGACAAGTGTCGTTTTGTTAGATTAAATCATTTTTCACGTCCTAAAAAGTTCCATATAGCATGCACGATCGATTTTGTATTTCCACTCGTTCAATTTGCAAAGAAAGGAATCTATGAAAATCTATCCCTAAACGTTGTTTCAACCAGTCAAATTACATTCGTATTTATTCCTCAGCGATCCTAGAACGTAACCAGATTTCACTATATCATTAGGAGTGTAGTATATCCTATAGGACACCAAATTTGGTCAGAGAGCGCCTTCATGGCGCGCCGATGATACAGGCGGTCTTCACTTGATTGACTGTAACTTTGTCAAACAAGCAAAGCTAGCTCGATTGCCAATGAGCTGGGCTTTACGTTAGTATGCTGAAACCCTGTATCTGTCTCACAAATTTGCTGCTAACCTTGTGCGACAGCAAGCCTTGTCCTTTTGGACAAAAATTGCAAGAATATGGAGAGTTATGAAGTTATGAAAACTGGGTGTTTTGCTAATGTGAACTTACAATATGGCTACTAATACTGGAAAAGCTAAATCAAAGTCCAAGTATACATATGACGATATTCTTGCAGAAAAAATGTAATGTAAATGTACATTTGGGCAAGTTGTGAAGGACACCTGGGTGACTTCACACTAAATGTCATGTAGCTTGCTAATACTTCAAGTTATCAGTCTGAAACTTTCCACATACACTGCTGCCCTCTTGTGGGCACCATCGGAATTACAACCAGAGTGATCGCTAGATTTGGGACGTTTCTGTTTGATTTCAAAGATGGTGGTAGAAAAAAAATGCAAAAAAAACAGTTTTTCCTTTGTATTTTGTTCTACCAGATCTATTGTGTTATATTTTCCTACATTCAATCCACATTTCCACACTTCAAAGTGTTTCCTTTCAAATGGTACCAAGAATATGCATATCCTTGGTACAGGCAGTGTGTGTATGTCTTTTTTTTTTTTAAAGGGGGCTATCCAAAATTAATCTTCCATATTACTGTGGCTTGTAGAGACAGGATCCTGGCATGAACGTACAATTTCTTACACTCATAACTGTATCTCAAATGACACCCTGTTCCCTATGTAGTGCACTAATTTTAAAGTTGTGCACTATATAGTGAAGAGAGTGCCATTTGGGACTAGGGTCCCATTTGAGCCATGTATTTCCACATGCAGTGGACATTTCCTTTTCAATGGAGGAGAGCGAGAGGGAGAGTGCGCGGGATAGGGTGACTTACGCAGTTATTATTGATGAGTGTGAGATAAAGTGCTTAATTTGCACGGTCTTCAACCAAATTCATATTGAAAGCAGCATAATTTGCATAAATCTCATTAGATGCAATGAGAAGGGTTCATAAATTGTAATATTAATTAGTCATTTTTGCCTCCCTTTCATGGTGAAAATGGGTTATATTAATAAAAAGAGGGGGGGGTGTGATTGTGGAGCCTAATTGGTCTTTGTGTTATCAGCCGGGGCCTGGAAGTGACAGGCTTGATTTAGTTGGCTTCAACTCTACAGTAGTCTAATGGAGAGAGAGCGAGGCGATGGAGAGGATACTAAATGTTAGTGTGCCTGTGCTTGTGTGTGCTTGCCTACGTGTGTGTTTGCCTGCCTGTGTTTGCATGTGTGTTAGTGCGTGTGTGTGTGTGTGTGTGTGTCTGTGTGTGTGTGTGTGTGTGTGTGTGTGTGCCATGCTGGTAAATACACTACACAGCAACACTTTAACCTCTTAATGGCCCTCCATGTTCTTCGTGTGGGTGACTTGTCACTCTACCAGAACCTCAGTTTAAATCTACCATAAAGAACCTCTAGCCCCCATCCTCCATTTTCATGAATTATGGCATAGCAAGGAGTAATACAGCTGGCTGCCTTTTTGTTTCTTGATATATTAACGTTGCAGCCGAAATGGAACCCTATTCCATATTTATAGTGCAGCCGGCCAAAAAAGTAGTGCACTAAATGGAGATTAGAGAGCCAAATGTGGAATAGGTTGCCATTTCACCCAAAGCAATGCACGGAATAGAGAATAGGGTGCCATTTTGGACACAACCAATGTTTCCTGGGATTGACCTATTACCCCTGTCTTCTCCTATGCATGTCAGGCACATCAGTAACCCAGCTGCAGGCGGAAGACCCAGACCAGGAGCCCCTCATTTTCGGGGTAGTGGGAGAGGAGGCCATGAGGTACTTTGCAGTGGAGAGAGACACTGGAGTAGTGTGGCTACGACAGCCCCTGGACCGCGAGGTTAGAAGACACAGGCACACACACAACCACCCACACGTGCATGCGCACACGCACACGCACACCCACACAAACACACACACCCTGTCTCCATTCCCTCCCCACACTTCCTCCCTCCCTTATGAAGGGTTTTGCTGACATCTCTCTCCATCTCTTCCAGACCAAGTCGGAGATGCAGGTGGAGTTCTTTGTGAGTGACAGCCAAGGGGTAAGAGCCAAGAGTCAACACTGTTACACATCCTGGATGTCAAGCAGCTCACACACTGTAGATACAACTCCACCTGACCAACTATTATTCACTCTGACACCTGTCTCACACGCAACGTTCAAATGCTAAAACACACTGACATTTCAACCTACACAACCCTAAGGGTAATGGTTAAGACACTAAATTCATACACTCATTCTATGCATAGAGTGTGTATAATATTTATATGTGTCAGGGAGTTGATTGATTGTGTATGTTACTCACTCTGACACCTGTCTAACATGTACTGTTCTGATTTTGTACATTACCTTCATTTAATTAGGCAAGTCAGTTAAGAACAAATTCTTATTTTCAATGACGGCCTAAAAACAGTGGGTTAACTGCCTTGTTCAGGGGCAGAACGACAGATTCTTACCTTGTCAGCTCAGGGATTTGATCTTGCAACCTCTCGGTTACTAGTCCAACACTCTAACCACTGCCACACCTCTCCCTGATGCACTAAAACACAATGACATTTCAACCAACACATTCCTATGGGTTAAGACACCACCCTCATTCTGTACATAGAGTAAGTGTATTGTGTGGCTGTGTTTCTCTCGGTCTGTGTGTTTGTGTATTAAACATTAGGACCTCTTGTGCTTTCGCAGGTGGTCAAAGACACAGTGAATATTCAGATAGGAGATGTGAATGACAACTCCCCTACTTTCCATGGCCAGCCATACACAGTACACATTGCAGAGGTAGGCTACAGTCATGTATATGGAATGTGTAATAGCTACTGTATATAACTGTCCTCCCTAACTTGTCCTTCTGGGGAACACTATCATTGTCCTCTGCAGTCACTGCGGGATGAAGTCTCCCCTTGGTATAGATCTAGGATCAGTTTCCCTCTTACAATCCTAACCTTAACCATTGCTGGGGGAAATGTAAAACTGAACCAAGAATGGTTATGTGTGTGGCTATGTGTTGTGTGACAATTTTCTACTGATTTATGAGAAAAAGCATAGTTTCTCTTGCTCGATATAATACACAGACAGTGAGAATCTTTGAGTCAATGTCTCTCTATAATTGGTTGACTTATCAGACATGCAACTTTACAACAAGTTGGCAGTGCAAATGGCTGTAGACCTGCATGATAACCAACCACTGGTTTGGGAGTCCTCTTCTTTCTCATATTTGGAGAAAGTCATCCAAATTGCCATACAAATATAACACAAAACTCTCCCTCTGCAGTGGTCCTCAATCACTCCCACTACAGCTTTTCTTTCTCTCTCTCAGGCTACTACCTCCACTAAGTCTCTCCCTCCTATTTCAGTCTCTCTCCCACCTCTCATTCTCTCCCTCTCCCTCTGTTAGTCTCTATCTCCCTCTTACAGTTTCCCTCACTCTCTGGTCTGAAGGAGGAGAGGAAGGGGGGCAGGCTCACCCCCCTTCTCGCTCTCTCAAAATCCCCCTCTCCCTCCCTCTCTCCCCCTCCCTTCTTTTAGCCCTCTCCCCCATCTGATTGTTGATATGAAGTAATTGCCAGAGTAGAGTAGAATGTTGAAGTCTGGAACTTCAAACAGAGGCTGAAATCTATCTCAGCCACGCACACACATATATCGTGTTGTGTTTATATTGAGTGCATAGCCTATCTCCAGTCTTCTCCAAATCTTCAAAGCCACTGGGATTTTTCCCCTCTTCAATCCATAAAGTCAAGCAAATAA
This sequence comes from Oncorhynchus tshawytscha, assembly GCF_018296145.1. Lineage (NCBI taxonomy): Eukaryota > Metazoa > Chordata > Actinopteri > Salmoniformes > Salmonidae > Oncorhynchus > Oncorhynchus tshawytscha. The sequence continues at coordinate 1,447,115 of NC_056452.1, forward strand.
ATTCAGAGAAAGAGGGGGCTGTTTAGCCTGCCCCCTTTACCTTCTCCTATGAGTGGAGTGAAGAGTTGTCTCAGGTCTCTCTGTGTTTTTTCAGGGTTCTCTCAGGATTGTCTGAGGGTTCTATCAGGGTTTTCTCTGCATTATTTGAGGTTCTCTGGGTTCTAGTTACAAAGAGCTGCTAAGCTTACATTTTTTATTTGAACCTTTATTTAATTAGGCAAATCGGTTAAGAACAAATTATTATTTACAATGATGGCCTACCACGGACAACGCTGGGCCAATAGTGTGCCTCCCTATGGGACTCCCAATCACAGCCAGATGTGATACAGCTTGGATATGAATCAGGGATTGTAGTGACGCCGCTTGCGCTGAGATACAGTGCCTTAGACCACTGCGCCACTCGGGAGCCCACAAATTGCTGCAATTATACCTTTGAATAGATAGAGGCTTTTAGGGCAGTCAAGGCAGGTTATCCTTGCTGTAGGTACAGCATAACAACATTTTGATAGACTGTTCCGGTCTTGGATGCTGATTGCCTAAAATCGTGTTCCAAGCCATGATTTATTTAATGATAAACCATGGCAAATGCCTGTTTACTGAAGTGTCACTATTGCATCCATAAGAGTGTTTCCACTGTTCTTTTCACATTTCTACTGTCCCAGCCAGGCAATTCATGAACATTATCTGAGGCCATGTTTGTGTATGATACATGTACTCCGGGCACCAGCTGTAGCTCACCGAATACTCAGTACTAAGCCATGGGGAAGCCGAGGACGAGATGATGCAGTGAGGGTGTTGTGACTTCGTTCCCTGTTCTATCTTGTTTCCTCCATCCCCTCCCTCCCTCTCATCCTCTTCCTCCTCCAACAACTTTCTGTCCTCTGCATTTTTATGGCCTCATTACCTCTGTGACTTCCGGTGACCTCCGTTGGGCAAAGCAAATACGCTGCGACATCACTCCATCAACCTGTCACTCACCGTATGTGCCACAGTAGCTGGCCAATCACAGATTATGACTTCCATCAGCAACTCTGAGACGATAAGCTAGTTCCTGAAGTTGAATGCAGAGAAAAACAGACAGGCAGAGAAGGAGGGGGATGGACAGAGACGGAACCAGTTTGACGGAGAGGAAAAATAACAGAAAGGAGTGGAAAGAGATGTGAGTGAGAAAGAGAGAGATGTGGTATGTAGAGAGATACATATACAGAGACAGAGGAGGACATTGAGGAAAAAAGTAACAATGGATGGAATGGGAAAGAGCTGGAAGAGGGAGTGGGAAAGTGAGAAAACAGGAATACAGAAAACAGCTCAATGTGACCTGTGGATGGGTAGGTGTAGAGTAGTAAAGACGAGAGGAGTGTGTGTAATTGAGGAGTTGTAAAAGAGGAGTGTGTGCGTGCGTGCGCTGGCATGCGTACCGTAATTGTGGGTTTAATTTGTGGTGCTATAAAGAGTGTGAAGGGGAGCAGGTGGGCAGCTAGCATTCCCTGTGTCAGCGCTAATGAGCTGGACAGATTTACAGCAAGCAGCCATGGCACAGTGTGTGGAGACCGAGATAACTGTACGTTGCTCTGGATAAGAGTGTCTGCTAAATTACTCAAATATAAATGAGACCTAATGTGTCTCAAATAGCACCCTATTCCCTATTTTGTACACTACTTTTGATTATGGCCCATCAGATCCTCCCATAGGGCTCTGGTCAAAAGTAGTGCACTATATAGGACATAAGGTGCCGTTTGGGACACATTCAGAGAATATTACCCAAACACAATGTTCGACTAAAACAACAGATGGGCCTCAGCCATATTCCCCCTTTAATGTAATGGTGGTAATAGTGCAGGAGTGCTGCATACTGTGTTTTTTTGTTTTTCACATTTTAGAGTAAGTTGTATCCCTATTAGTTTACTATTTGGTATGAGCCCAAGAAAGGTGGTAATACTGTCTTTCAGCCCTATGATTCTTGATCTAAATTTAGCATAACACACCTTAAAGTACAATGTACATTAGACGTGTATATTTGAAATGTAGTCTGTGTGTGTCTGTGTCTGTCCGTTTGTGTGTGCATGCTTTATTGTGTGCTTTTGTGCATGTTTGTGTGTGCATGCTTTATTGTGTGCTTTTGTGCATGTTTGTGTGTGCATGCTTTATTGTGTGCTTTTGTGCATGTTTGTGTGTGCATGCTTTATTGTGTGCTTTTGTGCATGTTTGTGTCTGTATGTATAACTCACTAGTTGAACAGTTTTTAATAACACCAGTCGCCCCAGGGAGTCCCAATCCATTCCCCAGCCTTTACTCCCATGCTTCCTGGCCCTAAACCCTCTCCCACTGCGAGCTAGTCTCTGTGTCATTGACACGCCGCCACCATAAAATGCCACTACTAATGACTTTTCTGAGACTCACCCAGTGTTTTCTGTGTCCTGCTGCTCACCCCAGACCCACCCCGATCCCACAAACACACTATTTCTCCTGCTCTGTCTGTCTTTTCTTTTTTCTTTCTTTCTCTGACTTCCCCTCTTTCTTTCTTTGAATTCCACTCTCTCCCATTCATGACTTATACTGTATAGTCAGACAGACAGATGGAGTAATGGACATAGAGAGTGGTGAATGCATGGACAGACAGACAGGCACGCGCTCACACACAAACCCCCAAAAACGTCTACCTTTTATGTACTATATCTCGCTCTGCTTATTTTACCAACGCCATAACTCATCAATTATTTATTTATCGTGTTGTAGAATATTGAACACAGATAAGGCAACAGTGATGCAGAGGGAGATACTACAGCCATGCCAAGTCTGGCCCTGAAAGGCACTATACAGATGGATTTAATATATTGGCAAACAGGCAGACAGACAAGCAGGCATCCACTGCACTGCTGGATAGCTAACATTGAGCTTATCTGTTTACTCCCCCCCCACACACACTCTGTCAGGCAGCAGGTGAAGGAAAATCCGTCCTCAGCCTATTTCTGTATTTTCTATCAGCCCTATCTCTGTCCCTCACGGTGCTGGTAGCTCTTACATTGGCTGCTATTTTAAACCGGTCTTCATTTTAGCTGGGAGTGGACAGGCCACACCCTAGAAATATAATGATTAGAATATGGGTGCACTCAATATGGCCACCAGAATTTACAGTAAATGTAATCAAGGAATATTGACTTGAATGGGAATGTCCGTTTTAATCAATCTATTCAATGGAGGACACAAGTTACTTAAACAATGATAGACCATAGAAAGTCAAACAGGATCAAAGCTTGAGAGTGGTCAGGTCATCATACCTGTGCAGTATCCATCTAGCTATACTACACTGTACTGACTGCCACAGCATCCATGTGAGCTGATATTTCATTTATGTTACATTGATGTCACAATGATGTTGAAATCACAAGAGGTTCGAAGGATGGCTGGAGGGTTGGGCTGGTACGCACACACATGTACGCACACACTGATCTCTCAGATTGGTTTGGCAAAGTGTATCAGAGAGTGTTCATTATGCCTGTGAATGAGATGTTTAGAGCTTGATGTTGGATTGGGCAGAAGAACAGAGGACTTCCACTATTTGATGTGCCCTGTGTCACTATAAAGTAGAAATCAGATTAATGTGATCTAGTCCCTTTTTCTCTTTCTCTTTGTACAATTCTAATTATTATGAAAGCATAACTTAAGCCCTAATAATTTACACCTCTGTGTATCACATTATCCTGCCTGAAGTACACATATTACATTAATTGTATTAAAACTATTATTTTACATATGACCTATAAGCAATGACATTCTGAAACAATCCTATTAATTTAAGAATCTGTTAAACTAAGTAATTAATGTCGGCATAAAGAAATGGTTTGTACTGTTGTTATCATAACTGCCTTAACAATCAAACACTCCCACCACATATACCATAGCACGCACACACACACACACATTACTGTGATTTGCTCTATGCGTAATGGTTTCTGTATCGTCTCCGAAAGATGAAATTGAATGGGGTGGTTAGTGAGAAGTGACTGTGTGACACTAATACCAAGAGCCATGGAGAGAAGGGTGGAAGGAAGGATAGATTGAGAGAGGGAGATGGGGGGGGAGAGGATGGATAGAGAAAGAGACTGTAACTGAGGAATAGACGGAGAGAGAAGGGAGGAGGAAGGTTGAATGGAAAGTAGTCAATATGAGATCCACCCTATAGTTGAGATTAGTTTTGGTACAACTTTTATTTTCAAGGCTTACGGTATATTAATGTCTAGAGGTCTCTCTCCATCTGTCCCTATGCATATATCTGAGAGCATTGATTAATGCTCAACACTTGATATCTTGATGTCTACTATGTGTAATACCTATTTCATCTAATACATTTGGTCTTTTTATGTATATGAACTATAAAAAAGCCAACTTAACCAATTGCTTACAGTGTTATTATGTGAGTTGAGTGGACTTTAAAAGGACAATAATTTGAGCTTATGTGCTAGTCTTCAAAAACACAAATACTGTATTATTTACAGTAAACTATAGTATAACTACTGTAGTATATATATATAAATGATGTTTTTATAAATCAAAATGTGTTGTTTTATTAGGTCAGCCATAGTAGTGTGACACACCTGGAAGAAATTAGTAATAAGTGATAAAACTAGTAATTAATGTAGTGTTTTTGCAGATTGTAGTATTTACTGCAGTGTTTTGCGGAAATTACTGTCGTATTTACTATTGTGTTTTTGTTTTATTATCTTTGACATAGAAGTGGAGGCTTTTTCCTTGAGGAAACCTACTGGAGAAATACTAAAATAGCAAATAGTCTATAACCTGTAGGTAGGTAGGACTGGGGTCTGAATGGACAGTTTAAAGCTTGTGCTCTTTTCTATAACCTGGTCTATACTTGGAATGTAGGTTTCTCACTTATGAGTGGCACAGATTGGGATATGGGGCAGGGGAATGGGCATGGTATGTGCAAATGAAATATAGTATTTACTATGGTAAAAAAAGAAGACATTACTGTAGTATTTACTGTAGTACTCTACAGTATACTATGGAATTCTATAGTAAGTACTGGAGTATTTTATAGTAAACTGAAATATTTTTTCATGTGGGAACCAATTGCTTAATAAGTGTTATGTGAGTTGAGTGAACTTAAAAAGGACATGAATTTGAGCTAATGTGTTAGTTTGTTTACTCAACAGACTCTGCTTGAAGTGAGCTGAATTTGAACAAGCTTGTTGAGTAAAATTAGAAATCCATTTTTACTTAAAACCACACCCATCATTATCACATATCCGAGTATGCTCTACTGCAGGTTGATTACAAAACATGTTTATTTCAATACCTGTGTTTTTGTATGTACATTGTTTGGTTAATTAATGTTATGATACATAAACATAAAACATCATTTTCTAAACTAATGCAATCTGTTAATAGTTGGACTTATTCACTCAATGTTGAGCGAACATACCATTCAACTTGAGAATGTAGATTGGTTCAGCTATACAATGCATTCGGAAAGTAATCAGACCCCCTCACCTTTTCCACATTTTGTTACGTTGTAGCCTTGCTCTTAAATGTATTACATAATTTTTTCCCCTCATCAATTTACACACTATACCCCATAATGACAAAGCAAAAACACGTTTGTAGGAATGTTTGCTAATTTATAAAATAAAAAAATGGAAATATCACATTTACATAAGTATTTAGACCCTTTAATCAGTACTTTGTTCAGGCAGCGATTACAGCCTCAAGTCTTCTTGGGTACGACGCTACAAGCTTGGCACACCTGTATTTGGGGAGTTTCTCCCATTCCTCTCTGCAGATCCTCTCAAGCGCTGTCAGGTTGGATGGGGAGCGTCGCTGCACAGCTATTTTCAGGTCTCTCCAGAGATATTCGATCGATTTCAAGTCCGGGCTCTGGCTGAGACACTCAAGGACATTCAGAGATTTGTCCCAAAGCCACTCCTGCATTGACTTGGCTGTGTGCTTAGGGTCTTTGTCCTGTTGGAAGGTCAACCTTCACCCCAGTCTGAGGTCCTGAGCAGGCTTTCATCAAAGATCTCTCTGTTCTTTGCTTTGTTCATCTTTCCCTCGATCCTGACTAGTCTCCCAGTCCCTGCCGCTGAAAAACATCCCCACAGAATGATGATGCCACCACCATGCTTCACCATAGGGATGGTGGCAAGTTTCCTCCAGACGTGACGCTTGGCATTCAGGCCAAAGAGTTCAATCTTGGTTTCATCAGACCAGAGAATCTTGTTTCTCATGGTCTGAGGGTCTTTAGGTGCCTTTTGGCAAACTCCAAGCGGGCTCTCATGTGCCTTTTACAGAGGAGTTCCTTCCGTCTGGCCACTCTACCAAAAAGGCCTGATTGGTGGAGTGCTGCAGAAATTGTTGTGCTTCTGGATGTTCTCCCATCTCCACAGAGGTGCTCTGGAGCTCTGTTAGAGTTACCATTAGGTTCTTGGTCATCTCCCTGACGAAGGCCCTTCTCACCCAATTGCTCAGTTTGGCCGGGCGGCCAGCTGTAGGAAGAGTCTTGGTGGTTCCAAACTTCTTCCATTTAGGAATGATAGAGGCCACTGTGTTCTTAGGGACCTTCAATGCTGCAAAAAAAAAATTGTACCCTTCCCCAGATATGTGCTTCGACACAATACTGTCTCGGAGCTCTGCAGACAATTCCTTTCGACGTCATGGCTTGCTTTTTGCTCTGACATGCACAGTCAACTGTGGGATGTTATATAGACAGGTGTGTGCCTTTCCAAATCATGTCTAATTAATTGAATGTAGTGGTGGACAGGTGGACTCCAATCAAGTTGTAGAAACAACTCAAGGATGATCAATGGAAACAGGATGCACCTGAGCTCAATTTTGAGTTTGAATACACTTTATCTGATTGCCTTACATTTTTTTTCAGTGTGGCTGAACTTTGGAATACACACAAAAAATAGAATAAGCTCCAAACAACCATTTTGTCTGTCAATGTATTTAGGTGATTGTTTCTGATTTAAGTGTTGTGCAGAGACCTCATTTTTCCATTGTTCAATCTATTAGCATAACTTGACACTAAAATATAGACTTGGACATGTGTGTGTATGTACTTGCGTCATGTGTGCATGGGCATGTGTGTCTATTGTCGTTTGTTTCCATCCAATTTCTGGCTCATTCCACGCAAAGAGTGCCCTTTGCGTTGTTTGTTATTTTATTTAGAAATTGTGCACCAATATTGAATATTAAAAGCATGTTATATTAATAAGTGAAGTGATCGTAATATAGACCATATGGAGAATTAAAAAAAATCTGATTGTTAATATGAATAAAGGCTTGCTAAAGTGCAAAAATTCGGTATTTTGACATGTCCCTCCGTCAACCCTGTTGGACTTCTAGGAAGATTTTAACCCACTTAATCCCTATATTTCTGAAAGTTTCACCATCATTGTGAAGACTTATTTTTATTTATTAACCCATCCACCACTCCCCCTCTTCTGAGGACACACAGCTTTTCTGCTACATACAGTTGAAGTCGGAAGTTTACATACACTTTAGCCAAATACATTTATATTCAGTTTTTCACAATTCCTGACATTTAATCCTAGTAAAAATTAGGATTAACACTTTATTTTAAGAATGTGAAATGTCAGAATAATAGTAGAGAGAGTGATTAATGTCAGCTTTTATTTCTTTCATCACATTCCCAGTGGGTCAGAAGTTTACATACACTCAATTAGTATTTGGTAGCATTGCCTTTAAATCATTTAACTTTCGTCAAATGTTTCGGGTAGCCTTCCACAAGCTTCCCACAATAAATTGGGTGAATTTTGGCCCATTCCTCCTGACAGAGCTGGTTTGTAGGCCTCCTTGCTCGCACATGCTTTTACAGTTCTGCCCATACATTTTCTATGGGATTGAGGTCAGGGCTTTGTGATGGCCGCTCCAATACCTTGACTTTGCTGTGTTTCAGCCATTTTGCCACAACTTTGGAAGTATGCTTGGGCTCATTGTCCATTTGGAAGACCCATTTGCGACCAAACTTTAACTGATGTCTTGAGATGTTTCTTCAACATATCCACATAATTTTCCTCCCTCATGCTACCATCTATTTTGTGAAGTGCACCAGTCCCTCCTACAGCAAAGCACCCCCACAACATGATTCTTCCACCCCCATGTGTCACAACTTCCGCTGAAGTCGGTCCCTCTACTTGTTCGGGCGCTGTTCGGCGGTCGACGTCACCAGCCTTCTACCCATCACTGATCAATTTTTCATTTTCCATTGGTTTTGTCTTGTCTTCCTTCACACCTGGTTCCAATCCCATCAATTACATGTTGTGTATTTAACTCTCTTTTTTTCCTTCATGTCCTTGACGGAGATTGTTTGATTGTATGTTTGAGTGCATGTATTATGTTGGTGTGCAACGTTTTTTTTTGCCCACTTTTGTTATTTTGTACATTTTGGTTTTTGGAGTTTTATCAGCATTTATTAAACAACTCTGTTTTTACAAAGTTTGTTCTCCTGCGCCTGACTTCCCTGTCACCAACACGCACCCCTTTCACCATGCTTCACGGTTGGGATGGTGTTCTTCGGCTTGCAAGCCTCCCCTTTTTTCCTCCAAACATAACGATGGTCATTATGGCCAAACGGTTCTATTTTTGCTCCATTTCTCCAAAAAGTACGATCTTTGTCAGTGCAGTGGCAAATCGGAGTATGGCTTTTTTATGGAGGTTTTGGACCAGTGGCTTCTTCCTTGCTGAGCTGCCTTTCAGTTTATGTCGATATAAGACGAGTTTTACTGTGGATATAAATACTTTTGTACCCGTTTCCTCCAGCATCTTCACAAGGTCCTTTGCTGTTGTTCTGGGATTGATTTGCACTTTTCGCACCAAAGTATGTTCATCTCTAGGAGACAGAACGTGACTCCTTCCTTTTTGGTATGACGGCTGCATAGTCCCATTGTGTTTATACTTGCGTACTATTGTTTGTACAGATGAATGTGGTACCTTTAGGTTTTTGGATATTGCTCCCAAGGTTGACCCAAACTTGTTGTAGGTCTACAAAAGGTCTTGGCTGATTTCTTTTGATTTTCCTATGATGGCAAGCAAAGAGGCACTGAATTTGAAGGTAGGCCTTTTAAATACATCTACAGGTACACCTCCAATTGACTCAAATGATGTCAATTAGCCTATCAGAAGCTTCTAAAGCCATGACATCATTTTTTGGAAAACTGAACAATCAAATAATGGGTACATAACCCGACTCACACCAGGACAGGCGTGCACAAGCACTTACAATAAACAATCACCGACAAGGACATGAGGGGGAACAGAGCGTTAAATAAACATGTAATTGATGGGATTGGAACCAGGTGTGATGGAAGAGGAGACAAAACCAATGGAGGATGAAAAGAGGGTCAGCGATGGCTAGAACGTCGCCCAAACAAGAAGAGGGACCAACTTCGGAGGAAGTCGTGACATGAAAACTGTTGTTTTTGATTAAAGAAGCAATAAAATGGGCCATCTTTAGACTAGTAGAGTATCTGGAAAATCAGCATTCGTGGGTTTGATTACAGGCTCAAAATGGCCAGAAACAAAGACCTTTCTTCTGAAACTCGTCAGTCTATTCTTGTTCTGGGAATTGAATGCTATTCCATGCGAGAAATTTCCAAGAAACTGCAGATCTCTGTATAAATTCTAGTCATATTTTATCAAATGCATTTTGAAAATCTGCTATGAATACCAGGCTTGGTATATTGAAGGTCTCATAATTTTAAGTTGTTTCAAGTAATTGTGAAATATTATCCGCAATATATCTTTGTTGTATTTTTTTTGTATTTTATTAGGATCTCCATTAGCTGTGCAAAAGCAGCAGCTACTCTTCCTGGTGTCCACACAAAACATGAATACAGAATATTAATAGACAAGAACAGCTCAAGGACAGAACTACATCAATAACAAAATGCACATGTAGCCTACATATTGTAAGGCTCTGCTTTTCTTTTCTTAGTCAACCTTCTGTTCTTTTTCTTTGTGTTCTGGAACGTAGCCCTGTCTTTTATTTTTGTTTGTTTCTCACCTGGTCTCATCAATTCTCTATTTTTTTCAGATCTTTCTGTTTGTATGGTTGTGAGGTATTGCTTGTTTTTGACTGTTTACCTGTGTTTGACCATTGCTAGCCTGTGACAACGATTCCTGCCTTCTGCGAAGGCTTAATAAACGTCTGCCACGCTCTGCATGTGAATCTACACTTTTTTCTCCATGACACCCCTGGTTGCATGTTTGGTGGGGTAAAATTGTGTGTCTCAGAAGCTGTGTGTAAGTTGATTATGCAAACAATTTGGGATTTTCAACACAAATGTGTCTTAAAAAAATAATTGTGACAGAGACTGGCATGTAGTAGTAGATTTGGATAGAAAACACTCTGAAGTTTCTAAAACTGTTTGAATGATGTCTGTGAGTAAAACATAACTCATATGGCAGGCGAAAACTTGAGAAATATCCAACCAGGAAGTGGGACATCTGAGGTTTGTAGTTTTTCAACTCTTTGCCATTCCAATATACAGTTTAAATGGGGTCATATTGCTTCCACTAGATGCCAACAGTCTTTAGAACTTTGAGGCTTCTACTGTGAAGTGAGGGCGAATGAGAGGGGATTGAGTCAGGTGTCTGGCAGAGTGCCACAGGCTCGTGATTATTGAAGATTTATGATAAAACATCCTAAAGATTGATTCTATACTTAGTTTGACAAGTTTCTACGACCTGTAATATAACTTTTGGAACTTTTCGTCTGACGTTCGGCTGGACCTGAACGCGCGTTTGGATTTCTTTAGCAGTAATACAGTACAATCAGACCTTCTTGTTGAGTACCTGAAAGTCTACCATTTTTATAGGAGTAATTAAAACATGCTTAAAATGAATCTTTGAGTACATCAAATAAGGTCTGAAATACCTCTACTGGTATACCATAAAGCCCTGGTGTTTTTCCAGACTGAAAATATTTAATTCCCTCAAATGTCATTTTCTCTAAGTTGGCCTTCACACAGGTCTTGCTGTACATTTTGTTAATTTTACATTATTATTATTAAGAAAGAAATCCTTACAGTTTACATCATTCAGCGGAAATGAAGGAGACTGAAAATAAAACATGTGATTAAAATATTTTGCTTCCTCTTTCAAAATATAATTTGGTGAATCATGGATAACTGTCATTTGTTACAAGTTTATGTAAATTATTTTTGGTAGCATTTCTATGTTGAAGATTCACTGATTTTGTTTTTGCACAATTTTACATCCAATTTGCTTTATTTTTGTAATACATTACACTTGATCGTTCTTGAATAATCGTTCTTGAATAACTCCAATTATTTTTGTTTTTCCTCTGACCTATTTTGTGCCGCTATGTACAGTTTCCATTACCAACTACATGTGCTGTTATCTATTTCCTTTATTGGTCTAATCTCTTTTGTCCTAAACTGCTTTAATTTTAATGATGGGTATTGTATTGAATGTCCTCTAAAAGTACATGTAAAGGTGTCCCATACAATAAATGGTATCTTCTGTACCTATGTTTTGCAGAAAAAAAGTAAATTATGAATTATTTTGTCTTAGTTAAAACAAATTGTCATCCAATAGGCTTTGATTAAATTTCCAATATCCCCGTCCATGTGGAAATTCTGTAAGAGTTATATGAAGGCCATTTAGATGGTGGTCCGATAGCATTCGGTCTCCTATTTATACTTTTTTTTTTACTTTTGAGGCTAGCAAGAATGAAAACAGTAAGTAATCACGACAGCTAGCTTGATTAAGCCTGCTCCATGTATATATCACTAGGTCAGGGTTTTTCAGCCTCCAAATATACACTAGTTCTAATGTAACCATATTTGTGAGTGCTAGAGGGTGATAGTTTGTATTGTGTTTTCCTTTACAATGAATTGAGGTACTTAACACCATATTATAATCTCCCACCATGATATTAATTTGTTGCTTGTGAGCTCAGTAGATTATATATATTTTTAAAAAAGTGTGTCATCATTATTTGGCCCATATAGATTAATTAGCCCGATCTGTTTTGGTCAAATAGCATATTTAAAGGAATCCATCTTCCTTGAAGATCTGTTTGCACAATTAGATCAACCTTTTTATTAATTAGTATAAATTACCCTTTCTGAGTTTCTTTGCCCATGACAAAAATATATTTCTCCCTCCCGTGCCTTTTCACACCCAACCTTCACACCCAATTTATATTTGTAAAGTGAGGTAAAAATGTATATTTTTTGAATGATCTGCTAAGCATTTACAATTGTAACTGGCTAACTTATTTCCGCACTTACCATAATGATACCCAAGTTTCAATTATACTTACCACAACCAATGTTTCTAAATTTACCTTTAAAAAGCACCATGATGATTACAGTGGTTCGTCCTTTAAAAGTTGCACGATGCCGCAGAATTCTATGGCACATTATTTAATTGTCAGCCATTTTTACCATTAAAGCTAGATAGTGCTAGTTTGAACACCAGAGGGCATCTTTGAGAAGCATTTGAAAGTCTTAAACTGTTTTTGTTAGAACATAGTATATGGGACTGATTTTAAGAAATGTTGCTTCATTCATTGGATTAATATTATGGTGTTTCTAGTCCAAGAAAAACGAAAACCCTCATGGTTTCCGTTAAGATGGAACGGAAAATGTGCATGATCACAAAACCTTTAGTTGAGCAACGTCTGTAAGTGTCCATATAGCTGTACCATAATATTTGCACAGTTAAGCATACTGTAGCTGCAACTTTGTAAACATCCAGTTGTCCTAATGTTCCACCCACTAAAATCTCCCCCCATGTCTAGGTCTGTTGTCACTAAGACTATCAGACCATCTCCCTGACTCATGACGCACCTTTGTGTCCTAAGGCAAACCCTTGGCCGCCAAATGACGTAGGCCAGAGGGAAATTTGGGCAGTCCCATGATGATAACATAATTAAATACTGCCACCCTTCACTAACACATTCAAAGCCCCATAGGTCTATTGCATATCTATGAGGATGCTTTTTAAGAGAACGAATCAAATAACATGGAAAACAGTCAGAAAAAAATAATAATAACAATAATAGATCATATTAATAGAAATAATAATAGCACAATATTATAAATTCATGTTCATATTTAGAAAGTCCTAGCAATACTATTAGCATGTCAGTCCAGCCTGCTCAGTTCATTGGATCCAATTATTTTTATTTTTAATTAAGAAAATTACCTATTTCGCAAGACCAGTTCTTTATGTCCATTACATGCAAAACATATTTAATGTAGTCCTCATTATATCCTTTTTTATTCCAAGAAAAACAAAGAAGGAAAAAGGAACAGATGCTGGCGGTCTTAAGCATCATACTACCCATAAAGGAATACCTAAATTTAACTTACAATCAACCCTGACACAGTCATGGCAAGATAGCCAAGAATACATGCAGTACTGACAATCCAGAGCGAGTAAACCTGACATGCCTACTGACTAATTTTTTGCCCCAATGTACCTATCACTCGACTCCTTGAACATTTGGTTGTTTACATACAATTTTTCGACCACTAGACAAACATTCTGCTTCTCTGCTCGGAGCCTTTTGACAGTGGGGTACAAGGCACGTTGTCTCTCCACTATTTCATGGGGAAATTTTTCATTCATAGAGAATGGGGTGTTCTTCAGTTCCCTACCCTAATGTAACAAGACAATTTTCATTCTGTAGTGAGTTATCATAGCTACAATCGAACGGGGCCTTCCCTTCAATCTGCCACCTGAAACGGTGAGCCCTTTGAAAATCAATTGTATCCACCTCTTTGTCCGTCATCTTGAGCTTGTGTTTCATGAATACCTTGAATTTTTCCCCCATTGACTGATAGTGTTCATATTCATGCTCCTTTATTTCCATTATAACAATATTATTCTTCATACTTCTGCACTTTAGACCAAGTAGTACGGCTTTCATTGTTTTATTAACATATCTTAGCCTCTCTGTAGTGTATTTTAGGAAGAACACGGTAGTTTTCAATATCTTGTCATGTTTTTTACATTTTATTACTATAATCCATTCCTGTTTTTAAGGCCTGAACCTCCCTTGTTTGCCCAGACAATAGATCCATCTGTTTTAATTGCTCGCTCATGCTTGTAAGCAGTGCTTTATCTTCTGGAGACATACAGTGTCTTGTGAAAGTATTGACCCCTTGGCATTTTTCCTATTTTGTTGCCTTACAACCTGTACACAACATGCCTACCACTTTGAAGATGTAAAATATTTGTTCTTGTGAAACAAATTAGACAAACTATATTCACCCCCAAAGTCAGTACTTTGTAGAGCCACCTTTTGCAGCAATTACAGCTGCAAGACTCTTGGGGTTTATACAGTGCCTTGCGAAAGTATTCGGCCCCCTTGAACTTTGCGACCTTTTGCCACATTTCAGGCTTCAAACATAAAGATATAAAACTGTATTTTTTTGTGAAGAATCAACAACAAGTGGGACACAATCATGAAGTGGAACGACATTTATTGGATATTTCAAACTTTTTTAACAAATCAAAAACTGAAAAATTGGGCGTGCTAAATTATTCAGCCCCTTTACTTTCAGTGCAGCAAACTCTCTCCAGAAGTTCAGTGAGGATCTCTGAATGATCCAATGCTGACCTAAATGACTAATGATGATAAATACAATCCACCTGTGTGTAATCAATCACAGATTGTCAACTGGATTGATGTCTGGGCTTTGACTAGGCCATTCCAAGACATTTCAATGTTTCCCCATAAACCACTCGAGTGTTGCTTTAGCAGTATGCTTAGGGTCATTGTCCTGCTGGACGGTGAACCTCCATCCCAGACTCAAATCTCTGAAAGACTGAAACAGGTTTCCCTCCAGATTTTCCCTGTATTTAGCGCTATCCATCTTTCCTTCAATTCTGACCAGTTTCTCAGTCCCTGCCATTGAAAAACATCCCCACAGCATGATGCTGCTTCACTGTGGGGAATCGTGTTCGTGGGTTGATGAGAGGTGTCAGGTTTGCGCCAGACATAGCATTTTCCTTGATGGCAAAAGCTACATTTTAGTCTCATCTGACCAGAGTACCTTCTTCCATATGTTTGGGGAGTCTCCCACATGCCTTTTGGTGAACACCAAACTTGTTTGCTTAATTTTTTCTGTCAGCAATTACTTTTTTCTGGCCACTCTTCTGTGAAGCCCAGCTCTGTGGAGCGTATGGCTTAAAGTGGTTCTATGGACAGATACTCCAATCTCCGCTGTGGATTTTTGCAGCTCCTTCAGGGTTTTCTTTGGCCTCTTTTGTTGCCTCTCTGATTAATGCCCTCCTTGCCTGGTCCGTGAGTTTTGGTGGGTGGCCTCTCTTGGCAGGTTTGTTGTGGTGCCATATTGTTTCAATTTTTTTATAATAGATTAAAGTGTGCTCTGTGGGATGTTCAAAGTTTCGGATATTTTATTATAACCCAACCCTGATCTGTTCTTCTCCACAACTTTGTCCCTGGCCTGTTTGGAGAGCTTCTTGGTCTTCATGGTGCCAGTTGCTTGGTGGTGCCCCCTGCTTAGTTGTGTTGCAGACTCTGGGGCCTTTCAGAACAGATGTGTATATACTGAGATCATGTGACAGATCATGTGACACTTAGATTGCACATAATGGACTTTATTTAACTAATTATCTGAAGGTAATTGGTTGCACCAGCTCTTATTTAGGGACTTCATAGCAAAGGGGGTGAATACATATGCACTCACCACCTTTACGTTTAATTTTTAACATTTTTTAAAAATAAGTTATTTTTTAAATTTCACTTCACCAATTTGGACTATTTTGTGTATGTCCATTACATGATGTCCAAATACAAATCTATTTAAATTACAGATTGAAATGCAAGACAATAGGAAAAAACACCAAGGGGGATGAATACTTTTACAAGGCACTGTAGTTATAAAAACGTCCCACTCCAATGTTACGTTTGAAATTTTAGATGGTGGCTTCCCTTCAGTTTCGCTCGCAGAGTTCGAGGAAAGGTATTGTCTTTCTTTGCTTCAATGTGTCTGATTCTTTTTCGAGCATATCAAAATGCTGATAAATCAGTAGTTAAGGTTCTCTATATTTTCCAGAATGTTTGTTTCGCAGTTATCAGCTAATCAGTTTTTATGATTCATTTATGGGACAAGCTGTGCCTACCACGCTGCCACCTCAACCCAACCCCCGGAAGCCAAGTTAAAAGATTTCAAAATGTGAAGACTTAGTTATTTTGTTGCTTTGACAAAGTCATTTCTGAAGATGATTTATTTTAAGTGATTATTGATTAATTTTCCTCTGTCCCTCATTTTAAGGTCAACCCTATTACGTGATCTGAACTGTTGTTTTAATATGGTGAAACTATTCTATTTTTTAAAAATAAAATAAAAATTAACATCTAATCGTCAAATCATAGAGTAATTGCAGGGGAGCTGGTTCTACTCTTTTTTTGGGACTAAGTTACACACAACCCTGCTGTGTTTGTTCCAGTCAGTCCCTAATTAATCGTTTCAGACCAAAATGGCTATTTGAGTGAGTGACATGTCAAAGACTACCATCATTGCACAATAGTTTACTGCTTGTACATCGTTTCCAATCCAGGGGGTTGTCCAAACTGTGTATGTGTCTGCTGACATTCAAGAATGTTAAGTATAGACTCGGAGGTGTGTGGGTGCGCATGCTCGTGTGTATGCTGCCGATTGTAAAGATAAATCACCCTTTCCCTCTCTTTAGCTCCCCATTGTTTACTTTATCCCACTGAGCATGAAGAGCACCTTGTTTGCGTGTGTGAAAATGTCTTTGTCAGAGAGGCAGGCTGGCATCTGAGTGACCATCAATGAGAGGGGGAAGGCAGAGAGAGAAATTCAGCGAGGAATGAGCTCTCTCTCTCTCTCTCTCGCTCTCCTCCCCCCCATGGGTGGTCGTGAGTTCCAAATTGAAATGAAGAGGAAATTCAGCAACTCTTGGAGGGCAGTGGAGGTCTGGAAGTTGATAAAAAAAAGTTTTAAACAGCTTGTTCATCGATTAAAAACAAACACGTGTCGGGCCTAGCCTTCATCATGATTTTTCAGTGTGCTCCCAATTTCCATAGCCTCTCTCTGTCTCTCTGGTCTTGATCACAGTGAATGCTGAATCTCAACCCACTGTACTCTGAGCTCTCTGGAGGTATGACGGTACGCCCTACAGTGCATGACTCATTTACATTAGGAACAGTGGAAATTAAGAGAGCTGGATAAAATTATTAAGTGGACTAAGATGGTTCCCAAACTGTTGGGGTGCACCATATATATATATATATATATACTGTATAAAGGAAAGTCCGGCTTTAAACTTCATCTTGAAAGTTGTAATAGTAGAAAGCACAAGATGCAATTTTGAAATTGGGTAGTGCATTATCAGTTCCTCTTGTCATTTTAATCATTGCATACCTTAGAATGCTATTTATAACTTGCCAGAAATGTCCAGATCAACTCGCCCATGTCAGCTAAAAAAATATATTTAGGTTTCTTAAACTTTAGATATTGTTGTAATTTATCAATTTATCACATGATTACACATTAGACATGGCAAAATTGATAGAATTGCAAGAAAATGTGCTTTAAAACTGCAAAATGTTAGTTGCACATCATAACAACATGTGTAGAATTGCAGGAATTAAGCCCTGCAAAATGCTCTACAAACAAGAGGGGTGTGAACAGTTTGTGTCATGATCAGTGCTTGTGCCCATAGAAATAGATGTGGCAGGTGCACAGAGGGGGCACAGGATGTTCCCCAATCTGGAAGGGGGGCCACAAGTTAAAAAGTTTGGGAATCCCTGGACTAACGAACATTCCATAATTATTGCAGGTGTTGGTTAATGTAACCAGGGCTGTGTAACTACCTCTGTTGTCACTACTACTGTTTAGTTAAGTTTTAGCTAACCTTGTCATAACAAACTCACACACACACCACCAGCAGCATCATCATCACCTCCATCCTCATCAGACATGACAAACATAAAAAAAACAAACAGATGGAACAGATGTTTAACCACTCAATTATAAACCCAAATGTTGACAAATGTTTGCCGCAAATGTTCCCAGCCGTTCAATCAATCAGCTGTTTAGTGGCTGTGTCTTTTCTGCGTCATCCCATTTGATGGGAAAAACATATTGGTCCACGTCCGTACATCAACATGGTTCATGCGTGTGTCTGTGCACGTGATCGCGTGTGTATTTACCAGTTGTGTTTTGGAGTCAGGTGTGGTTGACATGCAAGCAAAATCTCTTACATTTTTGGCACTTTTCCTACAGTTTTCGAACCCTCTTTTCAAGCTGCGATGTCCCCTTCCCACTAGGCCCTTTGGTTAGTCTTAATACTACATTACCGTCTTCCCTAACACCAACTTAGCCCCTCTACCCTCGTCCCCTTCCTAGTGCCTTAGCCCCTCTTATTCTCGTTCAGTGTCCTAGTGTCCCTTCCTGACTATAAGTGCTTTGATGTATAATTGAGTTGTGCTCTCAGCCTCCCCTCTCCCCTTTCCCTCGCTTGCCTTCTTTCCCCCCAGGACTTGGCTTAGAGAAAAGGTGGGCTAAAGGAGTGATGGAGAAGAGGGAACATTGGAGAGAAGGAGTAAAACAGAGACATGGTCAGAGGTGGAGGGGTTTCAAACCATATGCTTGAGATGGGATTTAATTGATGTTGGGAAAGTCACACTGACATCAGAAACAGTTGTATTAGTAACTGTCTTTTTTCAGGAGAGTCCAACTAATGAATATTTAGTGGTGGATAAAGTACTCAATTGTCATACTTGAGTAAAAGTAAAGATACCTTAATAGAAAATGACTCAATTAAAAGCAAAAGCCACCCAGTAATGTTCTACTTGAGTACAACGTTCCGCTGAAAAGGCAGCGCGCGTAATTCAAAAGTATTTTTTTGAAATATGTAACTTTCACACATTAACAAGGCCAATACAGCAAATGAAAGATAAACATGTTGTTAACCTACCCATCGTGTCCGATTTCAAACATGCTTTACAGTTGAAGCACCACATATGATTATGTTAGGTCAATGCCAAGTCAAAATAACAGCCATTCATCCAGCCTAATATAGGAGTCACAAAAAGCAGAAATATAGATACAATTAATCACTAACCTTTGATGATCTTCATCAGATGACACTCATAGGACATAATGTTACACAATACATGTACGTTTTGTTCGATAATTTGCATATTTATATCCAAAAATCTCAGTTTACATTAACGCCTTACGTGCAGTAATGTTTTTATTCCAAAACATCCGGTGATTTTGCTGAAATACTCATAATAAACATTGATAAAAGATACAAGTGTTATTCACAGAATTAAAGATAGACTTCTCCTTAATGCAACCGCTGTGTCAGATTTCAAAAAAACTTTACAGAAAAAGCATAATCTGAGGATGGCGCTCAGAACCCAAAACAGCCAGAGGAATATCCGCCATTTTGGAATCAAGAAAGTTAGAAACAACACCATAAATTTTCACTTACCTTTGATCTTCATCAGAAGGTACTCCCAGGAATCCCAGGTCGACAATAAATGACTGATTTGTTCCATAAAGTCCATCATTTATGTCCAAATAGCCACTTGTTGTTAGCGTGTTCAGCCCAGTAATCCATCTTCATGAGGCGCAGGCACTTCATCCAGACAAAAACTCAAAAAGTTCCATTACAGTCCTTTAGAAACATGTCAAACGATGTATGAAATCAATCGTTAGGATTTTTAACATAAAACATCAATAATGTTCCAACCGGAGAATTCCTTTGTCTTCAGAAAAGCACTGGAACGAGAGGTAACTCTGTTGGGTGCGCGCGTCATGAGACCGAGGCTCTCTGCCAGACCACTGACGCAAACAGCTCTCACGAGAAGTAGAATCCTCAAACCAGTTTCTAAAGACGGTTGACATCTAGTGGAAGCCCTAGGAAGTGCAACCTCATCATATCTCAATGTGTATTCGGTAGGCCAAGCTTTGAAAAACTACAAACCTCAGATGTCCCACTTCCTGGTTGGATTTCTTAGGTTTTCACCTGCCATATGAGTTCTGTTATACTCAGACATCATTCAAACAGTTTTAGAAACTTCAGAGTGTTTTCTGTCCAATACTATTAATAATATGCATATATTAGCATCTGGGACAGAGTAGGAGGCAGTTCACTCTGGGAATGCTATTCATGCTGCCCCCTATCCCAAAAAGGTTAATCAAATCAGAACAGATTTTATTTGTCACATGCGCTGAATACATGTGTAGACCATACCGTGAAATGCAGTTTAAAAAATCGAGTTAAGAAAATATTTACAAAATAAACTAAAATAAAAAATAACAATAGCAGTAATGGCTATGTACAGGGGGTACCGGTACCTAGTCAACGCGAAGGGTACAAGTTAGTCAAGGTAATTTGTGACCGACTGGCTCAATCCTATGTAGCAAAATTTGAAATTGTGTTTTTTACATTGGACTCAGAGCTAGAAAATGGTATATCATACACTACAGTTGAGGAACAATGAGAAAGTAATTATCCTTTGAGGGTTGGTAAACTCACTTTTGAAAAAATGGCCTTTGAATGTTTTGGCACAGCTACTGGAGAGCTCTTCTTTGTCTACACCCATTCAGCATCATTCACACCCTCTTAAGCACCGCCCATCTCTTTAAGGAGTGTTCAGAGTGCACAATGGACACTCTGGCCGAGGAGTAGGGTTGATCCGAGCGTTCTGTTGTAACAACAGCAGTCCAGCACCAAAGCTAACTGGCAAATGTTGACAAGCTTGCTAACTACTTCCAGACACAAATGAGAGAACAGCTCACTCTGACCATTTTACTCCCCCTATCCCCCTGGATAGGCTGTTTTATGTTATTCAGATTGTTGGTTACTAAAACTGTGCTGCTGGCAACAATTTAGTCACGCTTTTTTTGCCAGAGTTTTCTGACACCTGACATATTCACCGGTGTCAACAATGGTGGCCATTTTAATAATTGTTCAGCAGTATTATGGCTTGGGGGTAGAAGCTGTTTTGGACCTAGACTTGGCACTCCGGTACTGCTTGCCATGCGGTAGCAGAGAGAACAGTCTATGCCTTGGGTGACTGACCATTTTTGGGCCTTCCTCTGACACCACCTAGTACAGTTGAAGTCCGAAGTTTACATACACTTAGGTTGGAGTCATTAAAACTCATTTTTCAACCACTCCACACATTTCTTGTTAACTTGTTTGGGCTAGGGGGCAGCATTTTCACTTTTGGATGAAAAGCGTGCTCAGAGTAAACTGCCTCCTACTCAGTACTAGATGCTAATATATGCATAGTATTAGTTAGTAATATTGGATAGAAAACACTCGGAAGTTTCTAAAACTGTTTGAATGATGTCTGTGAGTATAACATAACTCATATGGCAGACAAAAACCTGAGAAGAAATCTAACCAGGAAGTGGGAAATCTGAGGTTTGTAGTCTTTCAACTCAGCCCCTATTGAAGATACAGTGGGATATTGGTTATGTTGCACTTCCGAAGTCTTCCACTAGATGTCAACCATCTTTAGAATGCTGATTTGATGATTCTACTATGAAGGGAGGCTGAATGAGAGGGGAATGAGTCAGAGGTCTGCCAGCAGTCACGAGCTCAGTCACGCACATTCACATGAGGTAGCTCCCATTCCATTGCTTTTCTACAGACAATGGAATTCTCCAGTTGGAACATTATTGAACATTTATGATAAAAACATCCTAAAGATTGATTCTATACATCTGCACATGGGGACAAATATCATACTTTTTGGAGAAATGTCCTCTGGTCTGATTAAACAAAAATAGAGCTGTTTGGCCACATTGACCATTGTTATGTTTGGAGGAAAAAGGGGGAGGCTTGCAAGCCAAATAACACTATCCCAACCGTGAAGCATGGGGCTGGCAGCCTCATGTTGTGTGGGTGCTTTGCTGCAGGAGGGACTAGTGCACTTCTCAAAATAAATTGCAGCATGAGGGAGGAAAATGATGTGGATATATTGAAGAAACATCTCAAGACATCAGTTAAAGCTTGTTTGCAAAGGGGTCTTCCAAATGAACAATGACCCCAAGCATACTTCCAAAGTTGTGGCAAAATGGCTTAAGGACAACAAAGTCAAGGTCTTGGAGTGGCCATCACAAAGCCCTGACCTCAATCACATAGACAATTTGTGCGCAGAACTGAAAAAGCATGTACGAGCAAGGATGCCTACAAACCGGACCCAGTTACATCAGCTCTGTCAGGAAGAATGAGCCAATATTCACCCAACTTATTGTGGGAAGCTTGTGGAAGGCTGCCCGAAACATTTGACCCAAGTTAAACAATTTAAAGGCAATGCTACCAAATAATAAGTAAGTGTATGTAAACTTCTGACCCACTGGGAATGATGTTGAAATATTTAAAAGATGAATTAAATAATTATCTCTACTATTATTCTGACATGTAACATTCTTAAAATAAAGTGATGATCCTAACTGACCTAAGACATGGCATTTTTATTAGGATTAAATGTCAGGAATTGTGAAAAACTTTAAATGAATTTGGCTGAGGTGTATGTAAACTTCCGACTTCAACTTTAGGTCCTGGACGAGGCGGTGATGCAACTGGTCAGGATGCTCTCGGTAGTGCAGCTGGTAAACTTTTTGAGGATCTGGGGACCCATGCCACATTTTTTAAGTCTCCTGAGGGGGAAAAGGTTTTGTCGTGCCCTCTTCATGACTGTCTTGGTGTGTTTGGACCATGATATTCATTGATGATGTGGACACCAAGGAACTTGAAAAACTCTCATCCCGCTCTACTACAGCCCTGTCGATGTTAACTGGAGCCTGTTCAGCCCTCCTTTTCCTTTAGTCAACAATCAGCTCCTTTGTCTTGCTCACATTGAGGGAACCTGCTCCCTATAGGATGTCTCATCATTGTTGGTGATCAGGCTGTTGTGTCATCAGCAAACTTAATGATTTACCCCACCCTGAGAATTAGCAACTTCCGCATACCCCGTACAATGAATACCATGCACACTTTTGATTGTCAAACTTTGATCAGGAAACAAGACATAACCCTCTTCAATCAACAAGGAAATAAAAGGTAATCATTCACATTTCTTTTGATTCACCTTAACGTGTTAATTATTAAACATTATCACCTTGCGCTTGCAACTTTAGATTACTCAATGCATGAATAGATAAATGTATATAACGGGAGACGCACAACAAAAGCTTTCAGTGCCAAACCAATTGTTAGTGCTCCAACTCAAGCTCTGTTACTTTCCTCTTTACAGGTGATCAACAATCACACAATGGGATACCATCAATAGCCACACATATGCAATAAATCAATGTGCTTTTAGTAAATGGTCAGATTAATCAATGTCTGGTTTATTCATCAAGGTAATTATTTAGATTAAAGCCAGATATTATGAAATATCAAAAAATGTCAGGGCAACAAAACAAACCCAGGCAAGATGTAATGTAATAAAAATAACGTGCTCTATCTGAGAGTTCTCAAGCGGCTGCTGTGCCAGCCATCCGTCGATCAGTCAGTATCAGGCAGCTAGTGTTCTCGGTTGCTTGTAGCCTACAACAAACATGTAGGTTACTCTACTGTATAAAAATTGTAATTTGCAAGTGGAGTCAGCTATACAAGTCCTTGGTTGCAACACTCACTACCAACTTCCAAACTGCCTCTAGAAGCAACGTCAACACAAGAACTGTTCGTCAGGAGCTTCATGAAATGGGTTGCCATGGCCGAGCAGCCGCAAACAAGCCTAAGATCACCATGCGCAATGCCAAGCGTTGGCTGGAACGGTGTAAAGCTCGCCTCCATTGGACTCGGGAGCAGTGGAAATGCGTTCTCTGTAGTGATGAATCACGCTTTACCATCTGATAATCCGATGGACAAATCTTGTTTTGGCAGATACCAGGAGAACGCTGCCTGCACCAATGCATAGTGCCAACTTTAAAGATTGTTGGAGGAGGAATAATGGTCTGGGGCTGGTTTTCATGGTTCAGGCATGGTCCCTTAGTTCCAGTGAAGGGAAATCTTAATGCTACAGCATACAATTACATTCTAGACGATTCTGTGCTTCCAACTTTGTGACAACAGTTTGGGGAAGGCCCTTTCCTGTTTCAGCATGGCAATACCCCTGTGCACAAAGCAAGGTGCATACAGAAATGGTTTGTCGAGATAGGTGCGGAATAATTTGACTGGCCTGCACAGAGCCCTGACCTCAAAAGCCATGCTCGTGGCTGAATGGAAGCAAGTCCCCGCAGCAATGTTCCAACATCTAGTGGAAAGCCTTCCCAGAAAAGTGGAGGCTGTTATAGCAGCAAAGGAGGGACCAACTCCATATTAATGCCCATGATTTTTGAATAAAATGTTCGTAGAACAGGTGTCCACATACCGTTGGTGTTGTTATGAAAAACAATTTGTATTATGTTACAAATTTGCAAAACATACAATATGTTACAAATTTGCTACATTTATGATATCTTACAAAGGGGATGGGTTAGCTAAAATGGTTAAGGTTAGGGGAATGGTTAGCTAAAATGGTTAAGGTTAGGGGAATGGTTAGCTAAACGGGTTAAGGTTAGGGGAATGGTTAGCTAATATGCTAAGTAGTTGAAAAGTTGCTATTTAGCTAAAATGTTGTCTATCATGAGATTCGAACTCGCAACCTTTGGGTTGGTAAACATTTGCGTTATATGCCTGCCTGCCCATCCACTCTGACCAACCACCACGATACTTAAGTAACCATACTAATTTTGAGTACCGGATCTACATTTACCAGGTTAGGTCTAGTCTATGAGACCAAGCTGCAACAGCAACTCCAGCAAAGTTTGCAAGTGCACAAACGTTTATTTGGCTGTAGGCTAATCACCCACCGGTAGGCTATACACATTTGCAAGCAATGTGTGGGTGGATCTGTTTTCTAGCCAGCTAAATTAGCTAGCTAGCTTGCTTCACTTACCAGAAGACAGAGCTGGCGTTTGTGATTATCATCCATAGTGTCCAGCATGCTGCTGGCACTGATCGTGCTGAGAAGTCTGAAATATGGTCCAACTAGCAAGTGTTAGAAGATATTCTCAATCCCTTGCTGAATTATTTTTTTTTAAATTGCCCACAATTCCAGTTTTTTTATTCAGAAACTCAAACTAGCAACATCAAAGCAACTTTGTAAAGACAGACCCACCAGTGTTTTCAAATCTGCGCTCCTGTGTATTGTCAGCTGTCACACAGACAGACTGACAGCCAGGAGCTAATATTATTAATCATTAGGTCATGCATTTGTCAGCTAAATGACATGTTTATTCTGTATCACTCATCTCTCATTTATTAGTCTTGTTTGTATTGAGAGGGATATATTGCTACATATGTATTGTTGATGTGTCGCTATAGTCGTGAATTGATCAGAGGGACAGATAGAATGTGCGCAAGAAACATTATCAATAGGCCTATGCGTCATAATTACCTGGAGAATTCTGACATGCAATTTGTAAACAAAGCTGCTGTACTTATAACTCGTGAAACCTTCATTTGTATAACTTTGAATTGATCCAAATGGCAAATTCATCTTTCATCTATACACTACCGGGCAAAAGTTTTAGAACACCTACTCATTCAAGGGTTTTTCTTTATTTTGACTATTTCCTACATTGTAGATTAATAGCGAAGACATCTTTTGACCGGTAGTGCCTCAAGGGCTTACAAACTTTTGACCGGTAGTGTACATTTCGAGATATATTAAACTACTAAAAAAAGAAAAGGTGACAGGCTTGGTGAACACATGCTCCTCTGAGGGACTACTTGTGCCCTTCTCCAGGTGCTGGAATAATGCATGGGAAATCACACGCTCTGAGGGTCACCACACACACCATCACACAGGAGACAGGCGTCAGGTGTGTGTGTTTGTGTGACTTTGTGTGTAAGCATTTGCGTGTATGTATGTGTATTGGCATGTATTCATGCCCGTATCCATGTGTGTTTGATGTCCATGTACCTGTCAGCTGGTTGAAGCCTTAGTATGTACATTCGTGGCCAAAAGTTTAGAGAACGACACAAATATTAATTACCACTAGGTTAGCTGCTTCAGTGTCTTTAGACATTTTTGTCAGACGTTACTATGGAATACTGAAGTATAATTACAAGCATTTCATAAGTGTCAAAGGCTTTTATTGACCATTACATGAAGTTGATGCAAATAGTCAATATTTGCAGTGTTGACCCGTCTTTTTCAAGGCCTTTGCAACCCGCCCTGGCATGCTGTCAATTAACTTTTGGGCCACATCCTGACTGATGGCAGCCCATTCTTGCATAATCAAAGCTTGGAGCTTGTCAGAATTTGTGGGGATCCACAATTTGTTTGTCCACCCGCCTCTTGAGGATTGATCACAAGTTCTCAATGGGATTAAGGTCTGGGGAGTGTCCTGGCCATGGACCCAAAATATTGATGTTTTGTTCCCCGAGCCACTTAGTTATCACTTTTGCCTTATGGCAAGGTGTTCCATCATGCTCGAAAAGGCATTGTTTGACACCAAACTGTTCCTGGATGGTTGGGAGAAGTTACTCTCGGAGGATGTGTTGGTACCATTCTTTATTCATGGCTGTGTTCTTAGGCAAAATTGTGAGTGAGCCCACTCCCTTGGCTGAGAATGGTCTCAGGATGCTTTACTGTTGGCATGACATGGGACTGATGGTAGCGTTCACCTTGTCTTCTCTGGACAAGATTTTTTGCGGATGCCCCAAACAATCAGAAAACAATCAGAGAAAAGTACTTTACCCCAGTCCTCAGCAGTCCAATCCCTGTACCTTTTGCAGAATATCAGTCTGTCCCTGATGTTTTTCCTGGAGAGAAGTGGCTTCTTTGCTGCCCTACTTGACACCAGGCCATCCTCCAAAAGTCTTCGCCTCACTGTGCGTGCAGATGCACTCACACCTGCCTACTGCCATTCCTGAGTAAGCTCTGTACTGGTGGTGCCCCGATCCCGCAGCTGAATCAACTTTAGGAGATGGTCCTGGCGCTTGATGGACTTTCTTGGGCACCCTGAAGCCTTCTTCACAACAATTGAACCGCTCTCCTTGAAGTTCTTGATGATCCGATAAATGGTTGATTTAGGTGCAATCTTACTGGCAGCAATATCCATGCCTGTGAAGCCCTTTTTGTGCAAAGCAATGATGACGGCACATTTTTCCTTGCAGGTAACCATTGCTGACAGAGGAAGAACAATGGTTTCAAGCACCACCCTCCTTTTGAAGCTTCCAGTCTGTTATTTGAACTCAATCAGCAGACAGAGTGATCTCCAGCCTTGTCCTCGTCAACACTCACACCTGTGTTAACGAGAGAATCACTGACATGATGTCAGCTGGGCCTTTTGTGGCAGGGCTGAAATGTAATGTTTTTTGGGGACTCAGTTCATTTGCATGGCAAAGAGGGACTTTGTAGTTCATTGCAATTCATCTAATCACTCTTCATAACATTCTGGAGTATATGCAAATTGCCATCATACAAACTGAGGCAGCAGACTTTGTGAGAATTAATATTTGTGTCCTTTGTGTCATTCCCAAAATGTATACAGTACGGTACATTGCTTCTTAGACTGTACCCAGGATAAATCCCTGAGTGTGTGTGTGCATTTGTGCGCGTGTGTGTCTGTGTATTTGTACATGTGAGTGTCTGTGTGTGCGTACCTGCTTGGTGCACCTGCGTGTCTCGTGTGTGTGTGTGTGTGTGTGCGTACAGGCTTGTGTGTGGTCCCTAAAGGACAGGTGATGAACACACACACGCTCCTCTGAGGAATTACCGGTGACCCTCTCCAATTTGGAATAACGGGAAATCATAGGCTCTGAGGGTCACGGCACAGACCATCTCACAGTGTGCGGGGGGGGTGTGTTCTTGTGTGTGTGCATGCATTTGTGTGTGTGTTGTCCATGTGTTGATGTCCATGTACCCGTCACCTAGTTGAAGCCTATGTGCGTATACAGTACACTATTGCTTCTTAGACTGTACCCAGGGTAATTCCCTGTGTGTGTGTGCGTGTGCGTGTATAGGACTGAGAGAGAAAAAGAAGAGTGATCCAGGCGATGCACTGTAGACTTCAGGATAAAGGGCAGACAAAGAAGGACTGAGAAATAGGAGAGGGTTATATATGACAGGGTTACTTAGAGGATTTTCAAGAACAACACCTGTGAATGGACTGAATCCCCTTTGAAACTGTTGAGATAGCCTTAGTATGGTCTTAGTGACACAATGGGGCACCTTGCGACAGAGCTCTTTATTCAGTACAGAGGTCTTGCTGAGAAGTATCTCAGCCTTAGACACCATACTGAGACACTGCATTGCCACTACAGCTCTGTGGTAGAGGGCCAATGGCTGGGTCTATAGGCTGTATGTATCAAACGTCTCAGATTGTGAGTCCCACCCCCTGTAATCTTATTCATTGTGTTCTAAAAGGCAAAACAGCTCCTAAATCAACACCCTTACTCCTACTCGAGGCACTTGATGCTTTCAGCCCTAAATCCACTAGACTGGACATCTTGGCCACACTTCGCAATAACCATCAAATCAAATTTTATTTGTCACATACACATGGTTAGCAGATGTTAATGCGAGTGTAGCAAAATGTTTGTGCTTCTAGTTCCGACAATGCAGTAATAACCAACGAGTAATCTAACCTAACAATTCCACAACTACTACCTTATACACACAAGTGTAAAGGGATAAAGAATATGTACATACATATATATGAATGAGTGATGGTACAGAACGGCATAGGCAAGATCGGCAAGAACCATTTATTCTTCAAGCATAAAACTTATAAATGCCTCAAGGGCTTAGTTTAACAGTGGTAACTGGTTTATTTATATTGTTTGATAAAACAAATATTTGCGATCTAATGGATGGTCCTTTCTTGCATCAATAGCTTTGTTTATGAATTGGAGAGTGGTTACATTTCTCCGGTTCCCATCCCTCAGCTCTTTACCAAAACTTGACTGAGTTGACTCCTTCTGAATTCAAATGAAAAACAAACACAGAAATCAGGCTGCATCAGAATGGCATGTCAAATGGAGCTGATAGAATAGTCTTGAGAACTCTAGTTTTTAAAAAAAGCTGATCAAGGATCAGGTCCCAGTCTAGGGATCGTTCAAGTATCAATTCTGAAAGTTTTCATAGATTTCCAAAATTGCTTGTTAATTTCCATAGTGTCTTTACAATCATGTAACTTTGGTAAATTACACAAAGTTTTGCAACCAGTCCAAGTAATCTTATTTATTATGATCTAAAATGCAAAGCAAATCCTAAATCAGCACTCCTACTCTGAGACTTAGGGCTTTTTCACATATGAAACTTGGTACCCTGGTTTCGATTTTCAGGAGCATTTGAGAATTCTACAGAATACATTTTGCCTTCACAAGACCTGAAAATAACCGTTTCAGGGTGTGATTAGCAAGTCGGACATTCTACATGAAGTTAGCAAGCTAGATTGTACACAACAGGCAAAAGAGTTCTACGCGACTCGTGCTGCCACGTCACAGTACCTGGTACTCTGGTCCTGGGTCTTGGACCCACTACTCATGCATGTCCAGGATTCAATACAGCCAGGGTTAGTTTGCGTTTCACGCATGCTTTACAGTGCAGCTTAGGGTACCAAACGCTCCAAAATACAGATCATTAAGGGGTATGAAAGCGCCCTTAGTGAATACGAGCCCAAATCTAAAGACGCTTCTTTTGTAGGTGATTGTACTATATGCATCGTAACAGATTAACGACATGAGCTCATTTACGTACAGCCTGCACCTTCAGCTAATTGAACAATGCACAGCAGCCCTTAACATGACACTAATGAGGGTAAATTGGTTGACGAAGCTCATTATTGAGAACATCTCTCTTTCTCCACTGCGTACCTACACCTGTCTCTTGCTGCCTCTCCCGAACATCTCTTTCACACGCACGCACACACACACATGCACCCATTTCCCTTCCCTTCGTACACACATACTCACTCTCTCTCACACACAAACTGTCCCTGATTCCCTGATGTCTTTATAAGACCAAAGTGCTGGACTGATTAAAGTCTCTGTTTTTATAGAAAACGAAGGAAAATATGATGAAATAAATAAATAAAGCCAAAGTGTGTAGCCCCCTAGGCAACATCCGTTTATATAATAATCGGCTTGGCTCTCATTTGCATTTTATTCTGAAGAAAAAGAAGAAGTTGAGTGGAATTTGAAAAAGAGAGACATACACTATATATACAAAAGTATGTGGACACCCTTTCAAATTAGTAGATTCGGCTATTTCAGCCACACCTTTTGCTGACAGGTGTATATTTTACATTTATTTCACCTTTATTTAACCAGGTTGGCAAGTTGGGAACAAGTTCTCATTTGCAATTGCGACCTGGCCAAGATAAAGCAAAGCAGTTCGACACATACAACAACACAGAGTTACACATGGAGTAAAACAAACATACAGTCAATAATACAGTAGAAAAATAAGTCTATATACAATGTGAGCAAATGAGGTGAGTTAAGGGAGGTAAAGGCAAAAAAAGGCCATGGTGGTGAAGTAAATACAATATAGCAAGTAAAACACCGGAATGGTAGATTTGCAGTGGAAGAATGTGCAAAGTAGAGATATAAATAATGGGGTGCAAAGGAGCAAAAATAAATAAATAAATACAGTAGGGAGAGAGGTAGTTGTTTGGGCTAAATTATAGATGGGCTATGTACAGCTGCAGTAATCTGTGAGCTGCTCTGACAGCTGGTGCTTAAAGCTAGTGAGGGAGATAAGTGTTTCCAGTTTCAGAGATTTTTGTAGTTCGTTCCAGTCATTGGCAGCAGAAAACTGGAATGAGAGGCGGCCAAAGGAAAAATTGGTTTTGGGGGTGACCAGAGAGATATACCTGCTGGAGCGCGTGCTACAGGTTGGTGCTGCTATGGTGACCAGTGAGCTGGGATAAGGGGGGACTTTACCTAGCAGGGTCTTGTAGATGACCTGGAGCCAGTGGGTTTGGCGACGAGAGCGTACAGGTCGCAGTGGTGAGTAGTATATGGTGCTTTGGTGACAAAATGGATGGCACTGTGATAGACTGCATCCAATTTGTTGAGTAGGGTATTGGAGGCTATTTTGTAAATGACATCGCCGAAGTCGAGGATCGGTAGGATGGTCAGAGCGTGGCTGAGGTGCACCCATGACCAGCTCGGTAACCAGATTGCTTAGCGGTAATGACCATAGTATAATGACCTTACTGAAGAGCTCTGTGACTATCAATGTGGCAATGTCATAGGATGCCACCTTTCCAACAAGTCAGTTGGTCAAATGTCTGCCCTGCTAGACCTTCCCCGGTCAAATGTAAGTGTTATTATGAAGTAGAAATGTCTAGGAGCAACAATGTCTCAGCTGCAAAGTGGTATGCCACACAAGCTCACAGAACTGGACCGCCAAGTGCTGTAGCGCATAGCGCATAAAATCATCTTCTGTCCTGAGTTGCAACACTCACTACTACACTACTACCAACTACCTTTGCAACGTCAACAACGTCAGAGCTTTATGAAATGGGAGAGAGAGAAAGAGCGAGAGAAGGAACAACTTCCATCTCCACTCTCTAGCCCCGTCTCCTCAGTGTCTGCCACAAAATAAGAGTTGTATACAGCAGCACGGGTACTCAGGAGTTTCTGGAGAAAATAAAATGTTGTGGAATTATCGTAATCAAAAGGAGAGACTTTTACATTTCTTCCAAACAAGTAAACTTTATTATTTAATAACTGCAGTAATGGAGCTTGTCAACGACCCCCCCCCTTGTAGGTGATTCGTTGAGAGCCCAACGAGCGGATTTGAGGCAAAGCATTTTATATCAAAGTCCATCCTCCTGGATGTTCATGACAAACAACATATGTATGGAATGGGTCACAAGGTTACTAATAATTCACAACAGACAGTATCTGCTGTAAAGACTGTTCTAATTGTGTAGAAACCAGGGTCTGGCCCCGAGCCATCTCTCCCTGGTACCTTGTAGAACAGAAACACC
This sequence comes from Oncorhynchus tshawytscha, assembly GCF_018296145.1. Taxonomy (NCBI): domain Eukaryota; kingdom Metazoa; phylum Chordata; class Actinopteri; order Salmoniformes; family Salmonidae; genus Oncorhynchus; species Oncorhynchus tshawytscha. The sequence continues at coordinate 1,479,151 of NC_056452.1, forward strand.
TCATGCTATGGAATGCGGTCTTGTTAGGTTTATCACCCAAAGCAGCATTAAATCTTCCAGAGGCCTACTTTCAGTCCACATACACAGATGAGTGTTCTAAAAACCCTTATTTCTGTTGCATAAAACAAACATTTGATACAATAACAGTATTATAACTATCTTGTAATTTATATTCTGACATCATTCAGCTGGCCCGTCCTTGTCCTCTTCCAGTGGGATCAACCTTGAGCCATAGGCCTGTCTGTTTCTCTCTTTCCCATTCCCTATAGAGCGACTGTACTTGATTTCCTTTACACTTAAATAAACAGGAAAGGCTCTTGGGAGGCAGCCAGCAATGAAGAGGATGATACAGGCAGGAGGTGGGAGGAGGCTAATGAAGAGATAAAGATGCTATTTCTTTCTCTCTCGCGGCTGATAGAAACCCATCTCACAAATAGGCCGATGTACGTCATAAACACACACACAGTCTAGCATACACGCACAGGAGCATGTGCATACACACACAAATGAGCATGTGCATACGTGCACACATGCACACACAGTGGCTCCCCTTGCTGTCAGTTAGTGTGGAATCATTTTGCTTGGCTGAGTGTCTCCAGAAAATCACCCATCGCTCAGCCTGGCCGGAGAGCATGGACAAGGGGAGATGAAGAGAGTAAAGGGGGATAATAAGAGAGACAAAATTGAGCACGATAGAGAGTGTCGTTGGAGGTGGAATACATACAGTGGGGAGAACAAGTATTTGATACACCGCCATTTTTGCAGGTTTTCCTACTTACAAAGCATGTAGAGGTCTGTTATTTTTTATCATAGGTACACTTCAACTGTGAGAGATGGAATCTAAAACAAAAATCCAGAAAATCACATTGTATGATTTTTAAATAATTCATTTGCATTTCTCTGAGATCTCTGAGATGACTTAAATATTGCTGTACACCAGCTGAACCCTTCCAACTTCAAGGAGCTGGAGAATTGAAGAATGGGCAAAGAAATCCCAGTGGCTAGATGTGCCAAGCTTACAGAGGCATACCCCAAGAGACTTGCAGCTGTAATTGCTGCAAAAGGTGGCTCCTACAGAGTATTTACTTTTGGGGGTGAATAGTTATGCATGCTCATGTTTTCAGTTTGTTTGTCTTTTTTTTATGTTTGTTTCACAATAAAATATTTTTTTATACAAACCCCCTCCCAAAAATCTATTTTAATTCCAGGTTGTAAGGCAACAAAATAGGAAAAATGCCAAGGGGGTGAATACTTTCGCAAGCCACTGCATCAAGAATGATGCTTACGGTGACCAAAGATTACCAGAGGGATTTTCAGGCTAAACGGATGGAGAATCCATTTCGACGACAGCTGAGAAGTAATGCGATACCATCATTTTCTCCCTTCATAACAAAACTGAAGATTCTCTATTAGAGGTAACATAACTTTAGCTGGACTAGGTAAATTAGCTAGATAACATTACAGTCTTGTATAACTCTCAGTAAAATCATATACAGTAGCTTGCTATCTTTTGGTTGCATACTGTCAATCAATTTCACCATGGTAGTCACTGCTAGACTGGTAGCTACCTTCTGCAGAGTAAACATGTTTGTTCATTCAATATTTCACTGACATTAGAAGGTAAGAGTTATTCAATCTGGCAGCATTCTATTCCACCCTTGTCTGGAAAACACTACGTTGCTAAATTAGAATTGTCGATATAGCTAACTCACTCTAGGTGTGCTGGTTGTACTGATGAATGTGTATAAATTGTTTATGGTTTGTTAGTTGGTTCTTAGCTGGCTAGCAGTCTTGCTGCCAATTTAACAGCAAGCTGACAATATTGAAATGGCTATGATAGGTGTGCTAAGCTAGCCAGTCTAAAAGATATCAATACAATTATTGGGGTTGTTAAATTGTGTATTTCTGTGTGTTTTGTTGTAGGTGATACATAATCTGATTCCACCAGCATGTGTTTCCAAACCCCTAGCTCTGCACAAGTTGTGAAGGTAAGTTGGCAAAAATATTTACAAGCTGACGGCTAAAATAGTTATATTTTCAGTAAGCATGAATTGTGTAGTGTTTTTATGGGTTTGTGTTATGGTGTTTAGATGTAGCCTGCGGACCACAGATTACCTTCCAGACCATGTAGTCAATTTAGTCTACCCGTTTTGTTTTTACTGCGTAAAAACTGCCTTCCTATGACTTTTTACACTTTCTGCTGCCCCCCAGCCCATTCACTTTGTTGACTGATCTGTTCTCTTAAAAGCAGTTCTAATGCCCCTCATTGTCCCTAGTCTGTCTCTAAACATGTAGGACCCTTTACTACGTTTAGGTCCTTTACCAACAAAGGTGTGTTGCCCTCAGTCCCTTCCACATAAAGTGTAAAATGGTAACACCAGAATCATGTCTTTCCAGGAGATGTGCAGTACCATCAAATCTTCTGCAAGAGGTCCAAACTTTGGTGATTAAGGTCTACAAGCCCTACACCACTTCCGGCAGTCTTATCCAGCTGGCCGTACACCACAGACGGGACATGACCATTCGTCACAAGCACTCTGCTTCCACAGCCCACCATGCCAAACACCATTGCCAATGTACCAAAGCCGGATAAAGGACCATCAAATAAATATGAATATTTTTTGTATCCTCTAAATTTGTTTTATTTTATGGATTCACAGAAGATATGTATAAACTGTACAGTGCTCTATAGCATCAAACAGATTTTAGACATTCAGATATATCCAAAGAATGTTTATTTGTCTAAATCTAAAATACAGGGCAGTGTACAATGTCGAATGCTAACACAAAAAGAGAACTCTGTATTTAACAAGAATGATTTATGGTAAAAGTATGTCGTGACTTTACTTTCATTAATCTGATGACTTTTATTTATTTAATCCACAAACTTTGTTTAATTGTTACCCGATTAAATTAATCAGGTAACAATTAACTAATTAGGATTTAGGGCACCACGGAAGAGGTTGTTTAATGACTTAACATCTCCAAAATTAAACTCTAAGGTATATGTATAGTTCTCTTATCATGTCATCGTTCTGAAAAGTCATAACCTCATGCATCTGCAGGAACCTCAGCCTTGCCCATGATTCAGTACTACACCAGTTGGTTGAATTATTTATTTACTAGCTAACTAAAATGAGAAAGCAGGATAACATGCACACTTAACACATGACAAGAAAGTCCCTAGCGGACTGACAATATGACGGCTTATTACACAGAGATGGAGAGGGGGGAAAAGACGGAGAGAAACATATCGTGGACACATTCTATAACTATTCTCCAATTAATCGTATACTTTACACACGAACCACCGCCCCTATGGAACAAGAAATCAGAAATCATGAATGTATTTACTTTTGAGTGGCCTTGTTTGCCATCTATCTCTGTCGGAACCAGGCCTTCTTAGGAAGGGGTTGGGTTGGCCTTTCAGCGGCATGCTTGTAGTGTTCCAGACCTCCCTCTTCTACTGTTGTTCACTTTGGAGGACAGCCAGATGTGTCGACGATTCTCATTGGAAGATGGTAGTCGGAGAATACGGTGATTTGAGACTCGTAGTAGGATGGGATGGTTTGAAGCATAGTAGGATGGTCCCTCGCTGATTCACTTTCCTCTATATCTGACTTAGGACAGTGAATCAGTCATACCAGTGAATGTCTGAGAGGGGTGTTTGTGGCCTCTTCCTCCTTGTGTTGATAGGTTGATTAAAACCACTTTAGACGTGAGCTGCAGTTGAAACATGTAGCTACTGCTCCACGAGTTTCTGGTCTAATGTTAATTTCATTACCAAAGTTTTTTATGCACTCTCATCAAAAGGGGATTGTTCCATCAGTCTGACATGCTCTCTGACCTGATTCGGGGCATGGAAAATCACTTTGAACAGTTGATTGGAGATAGATTATCTTATCCCTCCTAAAATCACATTCCTATCTTAACAAACATACTTTTATCATTTTTCATATTGTATGTTTGAGAGGGATGATGCAAAAGCTATTGAAAATAAGTCTGGCAGCCCAACTGATTGGCAAATGAATCATGTGACTAAGCTAAATAAAAATAAACTATGAAACAAATAAATTATATAAAGACTGATAGTAACAAGCTTTGAGGCACCTTAAATAACATTTTAGGGAAAAAAGCCAACTCGGCTCCATCATTCATTGAATCGGATGGCTCATTTATGGCTCAAAACCCTACTTTAACTACTTTAATTACTTTTTAATTGACAAGATAAGAAAACTTAGGGATGACATGCCAGCAACAAACGCTGACACTACACATCCAAGTATATCTAACCAAATTATGAAAGACAATAATTATACTTTTGAATTCCATAAAGTCAGTGTCGAAGTGGTGAAAAATGTATTGTTGTCTATCAACAATGACAAGTCACCGGGGTCTGACTATCTGGATGGAAAATTACTGAGGATAATAGTGGACGATATTGCCACTCCTATTTCCCATGTCTTCAATTTAAGCCTACTAAAATGACTTTAACGGAAGCCCCCATACACCCCCTGCTATAATGTGGATGATGAGTTACTTGTCTAACATAACACAGAGGGTGTTCTTTTAATGGAAGCCTTTCCAACATAATCCAGGTAGAAGCAGGAATCCCACAAGATAGCGCCGACAGAGATGGTCGCTTCGATTTGAGTCCTTAGGAAACTTAGCAGTATTTGTTTTTTTGGGGTATTATTTCTTAAGTCTTTTTACATACAGCCGGGAAGAACTATTAGATATAGGAGTGACGTCAACTTACCAACATTACAACCAGGAATACGACTTTCACGAAGCGGATCCTCTGTTTGGACAACCACCCAGGATAATGGCTCTAATCCCAGAAGCCGACCCAAGACAACGGCGCAGCAGAAGAGGCAGACAAAGCGGCCTCCTGTTCACGCTCCATAGACGTGCACATCGCCCACCGCTCCCGAGTATACTACTCGCCAATGTCCAGTCTCGACAACAAGGTAGACAATATTCCAGCAAGTTAGCAGAGATTGTAACATTCTCTGTTTCATGGAAACCTAGCTCTCTCGGGATATGTTGTCTGAATCGGTTCAGCCACCGGGCTTCTCCATGCATCGCACCGACAGAGATAAACACCTCTCTGGGAAGAGGAAGGGTGGGGTTGTATGCTTCATTATTAACGACTCATGGTATAATCATAACAACATACAGGAACTCAAGTCCTTCTGCTCACCCCGACCTAGAATTCCTCACAATCAAATGCCGGCCATATTACCTTCCAAGTGAATTCTCGTCAGTTGTCGTCACAGTAGTGTACATTCCCCCTTAAGCAGACATCAAGATGACCCTCAATACACTTCACTGGACTCTGTGTAAACTGGAAACCATATATCCTGAGGCTGAATTTATTTTAGCTGGGGATATAGAAAATGCAAATTTGAGAACAAGGCTATCTAAATTCTATCAGCATATTGATTGCACTACGCAAGGGGGTAATACAGTGGCTTGCGAAAGTATTCACCCTCTTGGCATTTTTCCTATTTTGTTGCCTTTACAACCTGGAATACATTTTTTTTGGGGGGGGGGTGGTTGTATCGATTGATTTACACAACATTTAAAGGCTTTTAGAAATGTTTGCAAATGTATCATTAAATAAAACACTTTAATATATTTACATATGTATTCACACCCAATTTTCAGTACTTTGTTGAAGCACCTTTGGCAGCGATTACAGCCTCAAGTCTTCTTGGGTATGACGCTACATGCTTGGCACACCTGTATTTGGGCAGTTTCTCCCAATCGTCTCTGCAGATCCTCTCAAGGTATGTCAGGTTTGATGGAGAGCGTCGCTGCACAGCTTTTTAAGTATTTTTGCATCACAACGCTGAAGTTTAAAGGGACCCATTTCTTTAGATAGATTGGGTTCTGTTTCAGTAATAGTGAAATCAGACCTTCTTGCTGAGTACCTGAAATTTTACCATTTTTTAGGAGTGGTTAAAACGTGCTAATAGAGGATCTTTGAGTAGATCAAAAAAGGTTTCAGTTACCTCAACTGGTATGCCATCCAGCCCTGGCCTAAAGGCTTTAATTGCAATTTGGCCTTCACACAAGTCATTCTGTACAGCTGTTACTTTTACACTAGTATTAGGGAAAAAATCCTTACAGTTAACTTCAGTTAGTGGAAATGGAGGAGACTGAAAATAGAACTTATTAAAGCACATTGCTTCCCTATTTCAAAATATAATTTGGTGAATCGTGGATGACTGTCATTTGTAACAAGTTTCTGTAAATAATTTTTGGTAACATTTCTATGTTGAATATTCAAATTGGCACATTTTTCACCATTTTCAATCCAATTCAATTTATTTGTATAATACACTGAACAAAAATATAAACACAACATGTAAAGTGTTGGTCCCATGTTTCATGAACTGAAATAAAATATCCCAGAAATGTTCCATACGCACAAAAATAGTATTTCTCAAAAATGTTGTGTAAAAATGTGTTTACATCCCTGTTAATGAGCATTTATCATTTATCAAGATAATCCATCCACCTAACAGATGTGGCATATCGGGACGCTGATTGAACAGCATGATCATTATACAGGTGCACCTTGTGCTGGGGAACAATAAAAAGCAGCTCTAAAATGTGCAATTTTGTCAAACAACACAATGCCATAGATGTCTCAAGTTTTGAGGGAGCGTACAATTGGCATGATGACTGCAGGAACGTCTACCAGAGCTATTACCTGAGAATTGAATGTTAATTTATCTATCATAACCCACCTCCAGTGCCATTTTAGAGAATTTGGCAGTATGTCCAACCGGCCTCACAACTCAGACCACGTGTAAGGCGGCGTGTGGGCGAGCATTGCTGATGTCAAGGTAGTCAGAAGAGTTCCCCATGGTGGTGGCAGGCATAAACTACGGACAACAAACACCATTGCATTTAATCAATGGCAATTTGAATGCACAGAGATACCGGGGAAAGATCCTGAGGCCCATTGTCGTGCCATTCATCTGCCGCCATAACCTCATGTTTCAGCATTATAATGCATGGCCCCATGTTGCAAGGATCTGTACACAATTCCTGGAAGCTGAAAATGTCTGGCCTGCATACTCACTAGACGTCACCCATTGAGCATGTTTGGAATGCTCTGGATCAACGTGTATGACAGTGTGTTCCAGTTCCCGTCAATATCCAGCAACTTTGCACAGCCATTGTAAAGTAGTAGGCCAACATTCCACAGGCTACAATCAACAGCCGTATCAACGCCATGCGAAGGAGATTTGCCTCATGCAGCACGACACATGGTGTTCACACCAGATATTGATTGGTGGATATTTTTTTTTAGGTATCTGTAACCAACAGATGATACCAATCTGTATTCCCAGTCACCTGATATTCATAGATTAGGGCCTAATTTATTTATTTCAAATGACTGATTTCCTTATATGAACTGTAACTTAGTAAAATCTTTGATATTGCTGCATGTTGCATTTATATATTTTTTCAGTACATATTATACTTGGAGTTGCTGATGTTACACATTTGCTAAGAAGTTATAAACAGGAGGCCTGGCACATAGTAATAAGTTAGCAGGTGCCAGGATAAGTAACTAGCCAATTCCAGTCATGTGCTAATGTTTTATGGTAAGCCTATGTTTAGGTGGCTGGAAGTAACATTATCACTTTCTGTTTAGTAGCCATATCTATGATTAAAAAGAGAAGATATTTTACAATTGAGATACAATAGATCTCCGATTCTATAACATTTTCTATTTTTTTGTCATATATTTGGCTAACTTTAGCTAGGTAGACTAACTAGCTACCTAAGTTAGAAAACATAACTATTTTTAACACAATAGTATGCTAGCCTGCAATATGCAGTATGGGTTTCAGTTGATAAACTAAAGTTAGCCAGCTAGCTAGGTGGCTTGCAGGCAAAATTCCTTCAATAGCCTCCATACTTGTCATCTGCCCTATTGCTGTTAGCATCGACTGTAGCTGAGCTTCAAGATAAATACCACAAATACCACTATTTGTTTCAAATCCTTTTCATTATGTTCTGGTTGAAACATGTCAAATCAAAATCTAATCAAATTGTATTGGTCACATACACATGGTTAGCAGGTGTTAATGCGAGGGTAGCAAAATGCTTGTGCTTCTAGTTCCGACAGTGCAGTAATATCTTACAAGTAATCTTACAATTCCCCAACAACTACCTAATACACACAAATCTAAATGTGTGGTTGAATGTAACCACTCTCAAATTCATAGATAGAGCGATGGATACAAAATTACAATGTTAACCATATTCAGAGGCTTAAACCGTGTTTTTTAAATATTTTTTTACCTTTATTTAACCAGGCAAGTCAGTTAAGAACAAATTCTTATTTTCAATGACGGCCTAGGAACAGTGGGTTAACTGCCTGTTCTGGGGCAGAACGACAGATTTGTACCTTGTCAGGTAAAAGGCTACCCTGCCGCCCCCAATAAAATTGTTTTTCAACAATTGAGTTGAACAAGTAAATGTTTTGGGTTCTGGGGATGACAATTGGTCTAATAAGTTCATGAGGCTTTTACTATATAATTTATATTCTTGAAGAATCAATGGTTGTGTGTAAATAATTTAAAAGTAAAAAAAATGTTAAAATATGAAGCAAACACAGATTGACCATTTAAATCAGGGCCACCGGAAAACATGTGGGGAGGCCACATTTACATAACTGTAATTGTCATCATAGGTACACTTTAACTATGACAGACAAAATGAGAAAAAAAAAATCCAGAAAATCACATTGTAGGATTTTTAATGAATTTATTTGCAAATTATGGTGGACAGGATGGAACCCACTCTCACTTCATTTAACATATATTTCTCATTATCTCACTCCTCTCCTCCCCTTACTCTGGCCACCAGCTCCGAGATACAATAAGAGAGTGGAGGGAGGAGGAAAATAAAATTGAAAATTAAAATGTAAAAAATAAGATAATTGAAAATGGGATGCAGTGTGAATGTGAATGCCCCGATTCCTCCTTTTTCCTTTCGCTCTCTCTACTGCTCCCTCCTCTCGCCTCCACTATTTCCCTATTTGATTTATTTACCTGCTGCTCCTGATTGGTCGACCTCTCTTAGACGGTTGGGCTGGCTGAGACAGGTTCAGATTTGAGGATGCAGATACTCTAAGTGTCTGTATTACCCGAGACATGCACACACACAGTCTTTTACAACTAACCTTGTGGGCACACAAAATTCAGTCCCATTCAAAATCCTATTTTCCCTAATCCCTAACTCTAACCCTTACCCTAACTTTAACCCCGAAACCTAACCTTAACCCTAAACGTATCCTAACTCTAACACTAATTCTAACCTTAACCCTAAACCCCTAGAAATACCATTTGACCTTGTGGGAACTAACAAAATGTTCCCTGTTGGTCAAATTTTAGTTTGTTTATCATTCTTGTCCCCACAAGTATAGTTAAACATGTCCACACACACATGCACGAAGGCACACACACACGCATGCATACTGTACATACACACACTCCAACCAATCTTCTTACAGTGGGTAAGTAATTTCTTATTAATTTTGACAATTTATAGTGACGGCCCTCCGGATGAAGGACATTTAGACACAATTTAATAACATGCTGAATTATTGATCAGCTCATTTCAGAGGTGAAATATAGCTAATTGTCTCGCTTCAGTGATTAATCGAAGGGTACCTGGGGTAGCTGCATCTGTTTCAGGATCTCAGGCAGAAACTAGAGGGTGAGACTCTTACAGTAATTATTCCTAATCAGTACTGTACCTGTATCTCGTCTGCCAGTACAGTACATCATCTCTTATTAGCTATTGTAACCTTGTATAACCTACTCTAACTAGTACCTCAGCAGCGACCATTTAGCTCTAACAGCCTAATCAGTGTCTTTTTGGTATTACTATGCTATTGGCACACTGTTAGGGATTGCCATGAATTTGACAGTAATTTACAGGCAGCTAAAAGGCAAGTAAGTTACTGTAGTTCATATTGGAGTACACCTACAGTTATCTAAATACAATTTCACAACAAGTACTGTGTAATGACACAGTACACTACCATATAATTGACTGTATTATACTATAAAAAAAGTTATTAAAATTCATTGAGGGGATTGAGGTTTGTATTTCACTGTAATTAAATTAATGTTATGGAATTGGTTCAAGCAGGTTGACTGCTAGGTAACACATTACAGCATATCAATGAATAGTTGCTATTTTATATCACTACCACTTCTAGAGGACTTAAAAGGATTCCAAACTGGCAGCGACTTCAGTGCAACACAGACCAAAAGTACATAGCAAAATGATCAACCATAGTTTTAAGACTTTCTGCTACTCCAATCTGTCCCCTACATTTTAAATTGATAGGGCACTATTACCACAAGTTAAATTGTTACAACACTCTCAGTAATGGGTGCAACAAATATAGCCTCTAACAAGGCACCCCTAAAAATATGTTACTGACCCAGAAACAACAATTCCATGCACTCACTAACTGTCAAAAGATTTTTGGAGCTCACAAATACGGTATGATACTGTATTCCGTGGGATGGAATTACAGTATCATTCGAAAAAACTATGGATTCCCCCAACCACAATGCAAAACAACCTCCATTATGCTGCAGTAAAACATTTCACAGTATTTTACTGTTGAAAATATCCAAAATTGCCATGTTAATTCCAGTTATTTGTTAGTGTATTTCTAAGCCAAATTCATCAAGAAACAAAGCATACAGCTTAACCTTTGTTTCATACAGCATTTGACCTTAGTTAACAATAAAGGCTCCATCCAATAAGGGAGTGTATAACTGGCGGCAGGGAAGTCAGGCGCAGGAGAGCAAAACCCATCGCGCACCAGAGAAAACGTGCACATGCACTTACAATAAACAATCCCACACAAAGACAAGGGGGGAACAAAGGGTTAAATATACAACAAGTAATTGAGGGAATTTAAACCAGGTGTGAGGGAAAACAAGACAAAACACATGGAAAATGAAAAGTGGATTGATGATGGCTAGTATGCCGGCGATGCAGAGCGCCGCCCAAACAAGGAGAGGACCGGACTTCAGTGGAAGTCGTGACAGTACCCCACCCCCCCAGACACGCGCCGACGCCGGCCTCGGGGACGACCCGGAGGACGAGGCGCAGGGCGATCCGGATGGAGACGGTGGAACACCCGCAGCATTGAAGGGTCCAACACGTCCTCCACTGGAACCCAGCACCTCTCCTCCGACCCGTACCCCTCCCACTCCACAAGGTACTGAAGGACCCTCGCCCGACACCGCAAAACCAGTATAGAGCGAACGGAGTACGCCGGGGCCCCCTCAATGTCTAGAGGGGGGGGGGAGGAATGTCCTGCACCTCAGACTCCTGGAGCGGGCCAACCACCACCGGCCTAAGGAGAGACACATGGAACAAGGGTTTAATACGGTAATCAGGGGGGAGCTGTAACCTATAACAAACCTTGTTCACTCTCCTTAGGATTTTAAATGGCCCCACAAAAATGGACCCAGCTTCTGGCAGGGCAGCTGTCTCCTCTGCGCGCCTGAACCAGTCATCCACCGCAGGAGCCTCGGTCTGACTCTGATGCCAAGGCGCAAGAACCGGCTGGTACCCCAGTACGCACTGGAAGGGGGAGAGGTTAGTGGAGGAGTAGCGAAGCGAGTACTGAGCCATCTCGGCCCAGGGCACAAACGCTGCCCACTCCCCCAGCCGATCGTGGCAATATGACCGCAGAAACCTGCCCACATCCTGGTTCACTCTCTCCACCTGCCCATTACTCTCGGGATGAAACCCCGAGGTAAGGCTGACCGAGACCCCCAGATGTTCCATAAACGCCTTCCAGACCCTCCAAGTAAACTGGGGACCTCGATCAGACACTATATCCTCAGGCACTCCGTAGTGCCAGAAGAAGTGCCTTAACAAGGCCTCTGCAGTCTGTAGGGCCGTAGGGAGACCGGGCAGAGGGAGGAGACGGCAGGACTTAGAGAACCAATCCACAACGACCAGGATCGTGGTGTTTCCCTGTGAGGGGGGGAGGACGATAAGAAAATCCACCGACAGATGCGACCAAGGCCGCTGTGGAACGGGTAAGGAGTGTAGTTTCCCTCTGGGCAGGTGCCTAGGAGCCTTACACTGGGCGCACACCGAGCAGGAGGAAACATGAACCCTCATGTCCTTGGCCAAGGTAGGCCACCAGTGGTTCCCAACCAAACAGCACACCGTCCAACCGATCCCAGGATGCCCAGAGGAGGGTGACATGTGGGCTCAATAGATCAACCGGTCACGGACAGCAGACGGCGCGTACAGACGCCCAGCGGGAAACTGGAGGGGAGCGGGCTCTGCACGTAATGCCTGCTTAATGTCCGCATCCAGTTCCCACACTACTGGCGCCACCAGGCAGAAGGTGGGGAGTATGGGAGTGGGATCCATGGGCTGCTCCTCTGTGTCATACAGTCGGAACAGTGCATCTGCCTTCACGTTTTGGGAACCTGGTCTGTAGGAAAGGGAAAAGACAAAACGGGTGAAAATGTCAGTCTCCTCGCTGCCCGGATGTACTCCAGATTGAGGTGGTCAGTCCAGATGACAAAGGGTGTTTAGCCCCCTCAAGCCAATGTTTCCACGCCTTCAGAGCCTTGACCACAGCCAACAGCTCTCGGGCCCCCACGTCATAGTTACGCTCTGCCGGGCTGAGAAGGCACAGGGGCGGAGCTTCGGTGGCGTACATGAGCACTGAGAGAGCACGGCTCCTATCCCAGCCTCAGACGCGTCCACCTCCACTATGAACGCCAAAGAGGAATCCGGATGGGCCAGCCTGGGAGCCGAGGTAAACAGAGCCCTCAGGTGACCAAAAGCCCTGTCCGCCTCAGCCGACCACTGCAAATAAACCGGGCCCCCCTTCAGCAGTGAGGTAATGGGAGCCGCTACCTGACCAAAACCCAAGAATAACCTCCGGTAGTAATTGGAAAACCCGAGGAACCGCTGCACTTTTACCGTGGTGGGGGTCGGCCAATTACGCACGGCTGAAATGCGGTCACTCTCCATCTCCACCCCCGAGATGGAAATGCGGTACCCTTGGAAGGAGACGGACTGTTGGAAGAACAGGCATTTCTCAGCCTTGATGTACAGGTCATGCTCCAACAGTCGACCAAGTACCCTGCACACCAGCAACACATGCTCGACGCGTGTAGCGGAGTATATCAGAATGTCATCAATATACACCATTACACCCTGCCCATGCAGGTCCTTGAAAATCTTATCTACAAAGGCTTGAAAGACTGATGGAGCATTCATCAACCCATACGGCATGACGAGGTACTCATAATGCCCTGAGGTCGTACTGAGCTCCGTCTTCCACTCGTCTCCCTCCCGGATACGCACCAGTTTGTAAGCACTCCTGAGATCTAGTTTGGTAAAGATGTGCTCCCCATGCATTGACTCAATCGCCGTGGCAATAAGGGGTAGCGGGTAACTGTACCTCACCGTGATCTGATTCAGGCCTCGGTAGTCAATACACGGGCGCAGACCTCCCTCCTTCTTCTTTACAAAAAATAAACTCGAAGAGGCGGGGGAAGTGGAGGACCGAATGTACCCCTGACTCAGGGATTCGGAGACATATGTTTCTATAGCCGCCGTCTCCGCCTGTGAGAGGGGATACACGTGACTCCTGGGAATTGCAGCGTCTACCAGGAGATTTATCGCACAATCGCCCCGTCGATGGGGTGGTAATTGAGTCGCCTTCTTTTTGGAGAAGGCGAGAGCCAAATCGGCATATTCAGGGTGAATGCGCACAGTGGAGACCTGGTCTGGACTTTCCACCGTAGTGGCACCAACAGAAACCCTTAAACGCCTCCACGAGCACTCTCGCGACCACCCCGTGAGAGCCCTCCGTTGCCAAGGAACAGTGGGGTCATGACAAGCTAACAGGGTAGGCCTAGCACCACGGGAAACGCAGGAGAGTCAATGAGGAAGAGACTAATTATCTGCCTGTGTCACCATGCCCAGAGGAGTGGTGGCCTCCCTAATCAACACTGACCCCAATGGTCAACTATCTAAGGCGTGAATGGGAAAGGGCACAGTCACGGGAACAATGGGGATCCCTAAACTATGGACGAACGATCTATCTAGAAAATTCCCAGCCGCGCCTGAATCGACGAGCGCCTTATGCTGGGAATGCAGAGAAAGCTCAGAAAACGTAACATACAAATACCCGGCAGTGTGACCTCTGGTAGCCAGCAGGTTATCCAGCCGGATGGACTGGTGGACCTTCTCTGGTCGAAGGTGAAGGTGGTGTCTCTGCAGGCCAACTCCCAACGGACGTCCTCGCGCAAACTGCAACGATAATGTTCGATCAGGGCCCTGTCGTTCCATGCCGCACCGGTGGCCAGGGTCCGAGACTCCAGGGCGAACTCCTGGGTGCTCCTCATCTCCTGTCTCAGATGGAAGAGGCGCTCACCCGCCGCTCTACCCTCGGGCGGGCGGTCGAAGACTGCGGCGGGTGAACTCCTCGAAATGGTCCAACGCCGCATCTCCCTCTCCCCACACGGTGCATCTCCCTCTCCCCAAACTCCAGGGCTTTCCCAGAGAGGCATGAGACGATGGCAGACACCCTCTCATGGCCGAAGGAGCCGGGTGGACGGTTGCCAGGTATAGGTTGAGCTGCAACAGGAACCGCTGGCAGCGTGCAGCCGTCCTGTTGTATTCCCCGGGAATCTCACTGGGACCAGGAAAAGGGGGGGCGAGTAGTGGAGACCCCAGTTGTGCTGGTGGAGGTGCCGAAGTACTCCCTGTCTCTCCCAGCGGTCCATTGTTTGGACAACGCGGTCCATGGCGGTGCCAAGATGGTGGAGCATCGCGGCGTGCTCCCGGACGCACTCCTCCACCCCTATACCAGGGGCACCTGCTCCTGCTGACTCCATTAGTGGTTGTGGGATTCTGTAAGTGAGTGTGTAACTGGCGGCAGGGAAGTCAGGCGCATGAGAGCAAACCTGGGTAATCACGGAGCAGTTTTATTCATAAAACCACAGGAAACCAGAACAACAAACAAATGGGTACAAAACCCGTCGTGCAGCAGAGAAAACGTGCACATGCACTTACTATAAACAATCCCACACAAAGACACGGGGGGAACAGAGGTTTAAATATACAACAAGTAATTGAGGGAAGTGAAACCAGGTGTGAGGAAAAACAAGACAAAACACATGGAAAATGAAAAGTGGATCGATGATGGCTAGAAAACCGTCAACGCCGAGCGCCACCCGAAAGAGGAGAGGACCCGACTTCGGCGGAAGTCGTGACAGCTCCAACCATTTCCATTTAGCCTGACCCTTACTTTACTCTCACCTTCAAAATCCCTTCTTTTATCTCAGTTCCTTCCTTCAAACCCAATAATACCTTCAGCAGTGAGACAAATTGTAGCTCTGGAAGGTGTGAGAAAAGGAGTGAGAAAATGAAAGAAGGGAGTGAAGGAGTATGAGAGAACTGGCACAATCACAGCCCCGCTGGCTGAAAAGCAGAGGGCAGTTGAGAGCAGGAGAACAGGAGGCAGCGAGATGGGGGGAGAGGCGAGGCCCCTTAGTCAACATAGGTGTAATCATGGCTCCATTGTGGCCAGCAGTTGGACCTCAGTACCTCTGTACAGGCGCCCAGCGGGACACCCATGTCCACAGCCCCTTCAGTCCCTTTGTAAACCTCACGTCCAGACACCGCCTGCGCAAATTACACCTTTTTAACATTCTGCACATGCATAAAATTACAGCACATCAAATGAGAGGGTGTCTGCAACTTGACGTGTGTTCAGTGTTCTGAATTCTTTCAATATAAGCAATAACAGACATTGTGCTTTTCGTAAGTGGAATGGACTGCTGTGTCTAATTGTCAGTGAATCAAACTCACAGTCCTGGCGTTGTAAGCGCTGTGCTCTACCAAGTGCGTCACAGAGGACCACAAAGGAGTGCATTAATCTGCTTAGCAAAAAAAGGAAGTCCCAGTATTATCCTGATCACAACAACTCCCACTCACGTCTGCACTGCTCTGTCCATGTGTGCTGAAATCCTTAACATAATTAAAGAGGAGATGAGCTAATTCATGTGGAACTCAGTTCACCCAAATTACAAAATGAACCATTGGTTTCCTTATACTGTAAGCAGTCTATGGAATAGGTATGACAGCAGGCCTTCATTGTAAATAAGAATTTGTTCTTAATTAACTGACTTGCCTAGTTAAAATGTATTACATTTATTCAATTACATTTGATTTTATTTACCTGCCAGGTTCCAAATGCAAAAATGTTAACATTTGTGGCACAAATCCCAATCAAGTCATGGAACCGATAATAGCATTTTTCGGGCATCATGTCCAAATCTTCCGAAAGTATCTAAAATTGATTGTGAAGCTGAAGAAAAGATTCCGGTTCCAGTGGCATGCATTGAAACACGTGGCCATTCCGTGGCATCCTTATGCAAATTACTATGAATTAACAGACTTGTTTCCTAAATCCTGTCAATACTAAACATCATATAAAGGTGTGGGACATTCTTTGTGTGACAAGAAATAACTAGCAGGTCTATTACATTCCAGCAGCTAAAATTGTTCCGTCTCCAATTCAACTATGGGAACATGGCCTCAACACCAGACAACAGAAAGAGCAGGCCGCTACTATACGAGAGATTGTTTGTGAGGAGATTACAGGACCTCTGCCCTTGACTTACAATTAAAACCGGTAAATGTATTATTGTCAGTGCTCACTGCTAAAGTGAATCCCTATTCAACCAAGGTGGAAAGTCTGGGGAAGACAGCCAATGTGACAGAGGTGCGACTCCATGACCTGGAAAGGACAATCAAACTCCAAAAGAAAATAACAGAACCCCTTGAAAATCTTTCCCATAAATTCAATGTGCCGGTCACAGGACTTCTTTCATGAGAAATCTTTTCTATGAACTATTTGAGCAGGAGAAGCTGGTTCCCATGCCACTGATTAACATTGCGCACCACACGTGTCCTCTCCGGAACGGCTTTCGCTGTATGATTGTACGGGTCTGTAGCTTTTTGAAGTCAAACTGCGAATTGTTCACCTTGCAGTGGAATCTATGGGTCTGACATATACAGGTAAGAGGATCAGCATCTACCCAGACATGAGTGCCGAACTACTAAAACAGAAAGAGACCTACAACGAGGTGAGATCCCAGCTAAGCAAGTTAATTTGAGATGCGGCTTCATCCACCCGGCACAACTCATCTTGACCTTCCAGAACACAACACACACATTTTCAACTGCCAAGGAAGCTCAAGACTTCTTCGAGAAGCATATCAAACCCAACACACACGGAGGCAAGCGACAGATGGAACCCCATGACTGGCTCATTATTCGGGTATGCTATCTATGCACAATCATATATCTTAGCCTATGGCTATGATGCTGCCCTCAGCATAAGACAATATTGTGTGGGTACAAGGAACACTATTACTACTTTATTATTTATTTTTGAAGACCAAGAATATGCTGCTTAAAAGAGATTTCATTTACATTTACATTTTTGTCATTTAGCAGACGCTTTTATCCAGAGCGACTTACAGTAGTCAGTACATACTTTTTCATACTGGTCCCCGTGGGAATAAAACCCACAACCCTGGTGTTGCAAGTGCCATGTTCTACCAACTGAGACACACATTTCATATGTAAGGCTGCCACACGCTGTTATGCTACAACCCTGTTATTAAAGTATAGGGAGGGGGGAACAGGGGGGCTGGGGAAGGGGGCAGTGAAGGGGGAATGATTTATAGAGGTCTTCTGGGTGGGGAGTGACCAATGGTTTTGTTTCACTATGGATCCTGCTTTTAATTTTACATCCATGGGCTTTTCAACTGTGAAGATGACAATTACATTTTAGAAAAACAAGGGCAACACTAGCTATTCACTTGTGGAATTTGAAAGGCCTTAATATTCCTATCAACCGTTCCAGCTGGCTTGACATTCTAGCAATAACCATGTTGATATGTATGATTTTATGTAATATCATATATTAATATGATTTGATATAGCAATA
Organism: Oncorhynchus tshawytscha; assembly: GCF_018296145.1. NCBI lineage: Eukaryota > Metazoa > Chordata > Actinopteri > Salmoniformes > Salmonidae > Oncorhynchus > Oncorhynchus tshawytscha. The sequence continues at coordinate 1,497,212 of NC_056452.1, forward strand.
CTCCAAGAAACACACCTGCTCCAAAATGGAAAACATACAGCACTAGTCAAATGTTTGGATTTTTCTATATTTGTACTATTTTCTACATTGTAGAATAATAGTGAAGACATCAAAACTATGTAGTAACCAAAAAAGTGTTAAACAAATATTGTATATTTGAGATTCTTCAAAGTAGCCACCCTTTGCACACTCTTAGCATTCTCTCAAACAGCTTTATGAGGTGGTCACCTGGAATGGATTTCAATTAACAGGTGTGCGTTGTGGTTCAGCCAATCCGTTGTTTTGTCACAAATTAGGGTTGGTATACAGAAGATAGCCCTATTTGGTAAAAAAACAAGTCCACATTATGGCAAGAACAGCTCAAATAGTCAAAGAGAAATGACAGTCCATCATTACTTTAAGACATGAAGGTCAGTCAATACGGAAAATTTCAAGAACTGCAGTCGCAAAAACCAACAGGCGAAATTGGCTATCAATGAGGACCGCCACCGGAAAGGAAGACCCAGAGTTACCTCTGCTGCAGAGGATACGTTCATTAGAGTTACCAGCCTCAGAAACTGCAGCCCAAATAAATGTGTCACAGAGTTCAAGTAACAGACACATCTCAACATCAACTGTTCAGAGACTGCGTGAATCAGGCCTTCATGGTCGAATTGCTGCAAAGAAACCACTATTAAAGGACACCAATAACAATAAGAAACTTGTTTGGGCCAAGAAACACGAGCAAAGTACATAAACCGGTGGAAATCTGTCCTTTGGTCTAATGAATCCAAATTTTAGATTTTTGGTTCCAACTGAGGTGTCTTTGTGAGACCCAGAGTAGGTGAATGGATGATCTCTGCATGTGTGGTTCCCACCATGAAGCATAGAGTAGGAGTTCTGATGGTGTGGGGGTGCTTTGCTGATGCCACTGTCTGATTTATTTAGAAATGAAGGCACACTTAACCAGCATGGCTACCACAGCATTCTGCAGCGATATGCCATCCCATCTAGTTTGCGCTTAGTAGGACTATAATTTGTTTTTCAACAGGACAATGACCCATCACACCTCCAGGCTGTGTAAGGTCTATTTGACCAAAAAGGAGAGTGATGGAGTGCTGCATCAGATGACCTGGCCTCCACAATCCTGTGATCTCAACCAAATTGAGATGGTTTGAGATGAGTCTGACCACAGAGTGAAGGACAAGCAGCCAACAAGTGCTCAGCATATGTGGGAACTCCTTCAAGACTGTTGAAAAATAATTCCACGTGAAGCTGGTTGAGAGAATGCCAAAAGTGTGCAAAGCTGTCATCAAGGCAAAGGATGACTACTTTGAAGAATCTTAAACGTAAAATATATTTTGATTTGTTTCACACTTTTTTGGTTACTACGTGATTCCATATGTGTTATTTCATAGTTTTGATGTCTTCACTAGTATTCTACAATGTAGAAAACAGTACAAAATTAAGAAAAACCTTTGAATGAGTAGGTGTGTCCAAACTTTTGACTGGCACTGTAAAATAGAGAACAATTTGTACAAACTGGATGTTTTTTCCTTCAGCCCGAAACAAAACTAAAGGTGTAACCATGATGATACATAAGAAACTCAAAATCACCATCCTTGGTAAAGGCAAAGACCAAGGCTGAATCACTTTCCTTAAATGTATCCATTATGGAAAGAAAACTGCCTTTATTAATGTGTATGCTCCAAATTCCTACAGTTTTTATTTTTTGAACAGGATATTGTTAGAATTAACTTTATTCCATCTGCTTATTTGGACAGACATAAATGCCATTCTGGACATGTGGGACAAATCTAAAAGGACCAACTACAATCCACAGGTGAGCTCATGACCCTAAGGCAAAAAGTAGGGCATTTTATATTCAAACAGGCACAAAGCATTGTCCCGAATCGATTTCGTACTATTATGTACTCTATTTTCTTTAATCAAGAAAATTTACATATGAGCCGATCATCATGCTTATTACTGCCATATTCACATTTCAGAATCTCCTAAATGAACCACAAGATGGTGCTTTAATGTGTCCTTACTACAAAGTCATACTTTCTGTGAACAACTTCAAACATAATTTAAAGAATTCATAATGATTTACAAAAGTTCAGTCGATGAACCTCGGATTTTATGCGATATAAAGGTTTATTTAAAACTGCATTTCCGTCGGGAATGAATAAATCACAAATAAAGACTGGGATAAGTTGTTAAACGATGTTAGAGCATTCTCAAACTATTTTTTTCAGACCAGGTAGTGACTATTGTATTCAAAGTCAAGACAGACCTAAATCTATTGATCAGACAGAGAGCAGAATTTGCTATCCATTGAGATAGCCTCAACCATTACTTACATGGTAATCGACCCAGGCTTCGCAGTAATGATCAATTAGTGGACCTTGCAACTATTGAATCTGAATCAGATGATGAATTAATAAACCAAATATTTTTCAGTTTCTATAAAGAATTGTACACTTCTGAATGTGACTCCACAACATGCCAGATCGAGTCCTTATTTAAAGATAAAATAACTCCTCTTCTCTCAACTGAGGAAGCCGGCTTGCTGGGAGCCTAAATCTCTCTCCATTTACTCAAAAGGGCATTGGAAAACAAGAAGGCAAATCACCTGGATGATATTCCTCCTGAAGTCTATTTAAAATGTTGGAATCAATTAGGTCCACTGTTGCTCCAAAATATTAATACAGCTGTTCACAAAGGTTCATTTGGGAGAGATGTGAACACAGCACTAATTTCACTTTTATAAAAAAAAAGGTAAGGATGCCACCATTATCACCCTC